>NC_137909.1:4367955-4577955 GCF_963457725.1 Sprattus sprattus | reverse complement strand
GTGTGTGTATGTGTGTGTGTGTGCGTGCACATTCTCACCAGGAGAGGAGCCCTCCAGCTCCAGGTCCTCCAGCATGGCCGTGGCGGGCAGGAAGCAGTTGAGCTCATTGAGGTGCTCCAGCAGGGAGAGCAGGTGGGGCAGCAGCGGGCGCACCACCCCCAGAGGGAGCAGCAGCAGCGAGTACATCACCTGGCACAGCAGGCTGCCCGCCACCGAGCCACACAGCACCACTGCACAGAGGAAGATACAGGAGGAGAGGAAGACACAGAGACACACACACACACACACACACACAGGAGGAGAGGAAAAGGAGGACATAGAGGCACACACAGGAGGAGAGGAAGAGGAGGACACACACAGGAGGAGATGAAGAGGAAGACACAGAGACACACACAGGAGGAGAGGAAGACACAGAGACACACACACACACACACACACACAGGAGGAGAGGAAAAGGAGGACATAGAGGCACACACAGGAGGAGAGGAAGACACAGAGACACACACACACAGGAGGAGAGGAAGAGGAGGACACAGAGACACACACAGGAGGAGAGGAAGAGGAAGACACAGAGACACACACAGGAGGAGAGGAAGACACAGTACACGTGTGTTAAAAACGGCACACAAACACGTGAGCGACCATGAGCCCCAACATTGAGCCATGTTACTGCTAATGACGTGGCACTTGACTGTGAGAGCGGTGAACCTACTGTGCAGTTTCTGGATGACGTGTTTATCCAGTGAGCTCTCCTCTAGCAGGATGGTGGATCTTCTGAAGGTCTCAGCTGCGTACGGCAGCAGGAGACACAGGTGCTTGTGGAGCAGCGTCACGCTGCTGTCGTCCTGAGGCCAGATGGGAACAGACACGTTAGACAGCACCAGTCTCTCCCCAAAGCCCTACTGATGCCCTACGGCCTGTACTTGACATGCTCAGTCCAAACATGAACACAACGGTCTGTGGCACCAGGGGATAAATCATGTATTGGTAGGTGGGGTAGAAGGTTGGAGATTAAGCAGTTCGAAAAGTGGTAGTCAGATGTTATATTTTGGTATGCTATAGATGTAATGATATCTGTGGATAATACAGTGACTGTGTGTGTACAGGTTAAGTTTGCTATATGTAATGGTATCTGTGGATAATCCAGTGTGTGTGTACAGGTGAAGTATACTATAGATGTAATGATATCTGTGGATAATACAGTGTGTGTGTACAGGTTAAGTATGCTGTAGATGTAATGATATCTGATGATACAGTGTGTGTGTACAGGTTAAGTATGCTGTACATGTAATGATATCTGATGATACAGTGTGTGTGTACAGGTTAAGTATGCTGTACATGTAATGATATCTGATGATACAGTGTGTGTGTACAGACTAGATTAGTAATGTTAATGCAAGTACCTCTGTGTTGGTGTAGATCAGGGGTTTTCAACTGGTTTTGTCCCAGGGACCACCATTCTGACTAGAAAGTAATCCGCGGCCCACTGATGTGTCTGCGCGTGTGCGTGTGTGTGTTCGTTCGTGCATGTGTGGGGAGAGGGGAGACCTGTCAGTTTAATATCTGGGCATGGTGAAGTCCACACAGCCTGTCTATTCGTGGCGAAATGGTAGACAGCGACAGTCTCATATCATTCTCTTGCCCTGTACTTATTCTTCAAGTACGCAAAAAAAAATGCTCTCACACAGGTAGTTTGAAAGTTTGCAAAATACACCTCATTGCTTTTGCAGCAAGCTCTGGAAATTCGGTCTGGCAACTTATCCAGAAATTAAATCATATGAAAATCACGCAACATCTGTTGCATGTACTCAATAAGCTTGGCATTCAAGAAAACGTAATGCGTCTCCATATGCCGCAATAGTTTCGACGGCTTCATAGCTTCAGTTGACAGTAATGTTGAACAAACGAAACACAGTGGTACCTAGCTCTGGCTATCATCACTGTAAATCCGTATTTGATGTATTCCTCATTGTTTTTTCTTTTTCTTTGTTGACTTTGCTAACTCCACGGTAGAACGAAATGTTAGCTAAGGACAGTAGATAACTTTGTTCATCAAAAGTTTTACTTTTTCGACTAAACTTCAAAAGTACTCGTAGGCTTTGCTTAACTGCAGATGCATGTCAACTTTGCACGCGAGACTGTACGTTATGAATTATCCGGTATGGCTTGACGTTACGAACGCAATGCATTAACATCAGCAAAGCACAGGCTACCATAGACTGGATAGGTGCAAGCCTACATTCTGTCAGCGTGAATCACCTTTATATCATTTTAGACATATTTTTCCTATTTCAGACATTTTCAAGAGTAATCTGGAAATGTGTTGAAATATCAAAGCAAATATAACTTTTTTTTTTTTTTTAATTCGCGGACCCCCGGCAATACCACCGCGGACCACCAGGGGGCCGCGGACCCCCGGTTGAAAACCCCTGGACTGTAGATGAAGCAGTGGGCAAGACTAGATTAGTAATGTTAATGTTAATGTAAGTACCTCTGTGTTGGTGTACATGAAGCAGTTGGCCAGTCTAGACTAGTAATGTTAATGTTAATGTAAGTACCTCTGTGTTGGTGTACATGAAGCAGTTGGCCAGTCTAGACTAGTAATGTTAATGTTAATGTGAGTACCTCTGTGTTGGTGTACATGAAGCAGTTGGCCAGTCTAGACTAGTAATGTTAATGTTAATGTTAATGTTAATGTAAGTACCTCTGTGTTGGTGTACATGAAGCAGTTGGCCAGTCTAGACTAGTAATGTTAATGTTAATGTAAGTACCTCTGTGTTGGTGTACATGAAGCAGTTGGCCAGTCTAGACTAGTAATGTTAATGTTAATGTGAGTACCTCTGTGTTGGTGTACATGAAGCAGTTGGCCAGTCTAGACTAGTAATGTTAATGTTAATGTTAATGTTAATGTAAGTACCTCTGTGTTGGTGTACATGAAGCAGTTGGCCAGTCTAGACTAGTAATGTTAATGTTAATGTAAGTACCTCTGTGTTGGTGTACATGAAGCAGTTGGCCAGTCTAGACTAGTAATGTTAATGTTAATGTGAGTACCTCTGTGTTGGTGTACATGAAGCAGTTGGCCAGTTTAGACTAGTAATGTTAATGTTAATGTGAGTACCTCAGTGTTGGTGTGCATGAAGCAGTTGGCCAGTCTAGACTAGTAATGTTAATGTTAATGTAAGTACCTCTGTGTTGGTGTACATGAAGCAGTTGGCCAGTCTAGACTAGTAATGTTAATGTTTATGTAAGTACCTCTGTGTAGGTGTAGATGAAGCAGTGGGCCAAGCTACACTAGTAATGTTAATGTTTATGTAAGTACCTCTGTGTTGGTGTACATAAAACAGTTGGCCAATTTAGACTAGTAATGTTAATGTTAATGTGAGTACCTCAGTGTTGGTGTAGATGAAGCAGTTGGCCAGTTTAGACTAGTAATGTTAATGTATGTACCTCTGTGTTTGTGTAGATGTAGCAGAGGGCCAGTCAAGACTATTAATGTTAATGTTAATGTAAGTACCTCAGGGACTGGTTTACTAACATTGCGACCGCAGCCTAATCTGCGCCTTTGCCAAGGTGCACATTACCGCACGGTGTTTTCCCGCATTTTCCGTGGTATTTATCAAACCAGATCCACGCTGGGCAATCTGTTCTAACTCCGCCCTTTAGGGCCTGATTTACTAACATTGCAACCGCAGCTTTATCTGCGCCTTTGCCAAGGCGCACATTATAATACCGCACAGTGTTTTTCTGCATTTTTCGTGGTATTTATCAAACCAGATCTGCGCTGGGCAATCTGTGCTTACTCCGCCCTTTAGTGTTAATTTGCGTGCCGTTAAAAGACGGGATAAATCGCCTACATGTTACTGCCACCATGGGTGATTTGAGGAAGAGAAAACGAAGGTTCAGCGAAGACAGAGGAGATAGATATATTGGTTCGCGAAGTAACAGCGAACATTAACCTTTTACAAGGAAGGAATACACTGCTGCATCCGGCTTTTCAGGACACCACACGTTCGCTCAATCATTGCTCTTGATTCAATGTGCGCGCGGTTATATTGTTGCTCTGCTGCTGATGCTGGGTTTGGTATAGGTGTCATTATCCATGGCTGTTGGGGATACCCGCCACCACCTACAGCGAGATGTTTAAAATAACAAGATTATAAAGAATATGCTATAGGGTGGCATTAATGCATAAACTGTCTAATATACCAATATAGATGTGTAGATGGCGAGATTAATAACATTAATAATTCTACAAGGGACATGGGTTCACTACAATATATCCTAGGGCTGCTCGATTATGGGAAAAATCATAATCACGATTATTTTGGCCAATATTGAAATCACGATTATTCAAACGATTAATTCTGAGTTTGAAAACATGATGCATTTATTTACTGAGAACTTTGAAATTTCTGTTTAAAATTGTATTTGTTGTGTACACGCTATATATGAGTTGGAATGCGCTGAACCGTCAAGGTTGACGGATCCCCATTCAAAGTGAATGATAGGTAGCTCAGACACCTCGCAAATCCTCTCAGACATATTTTACAATAATGGGGGTTTGACATTGTGCAGTGCTTATTTCTCGGTAACTTTATAAAAGTATAAGGTAAAAACAACCAACTTTTAGGTGCAAATGAGACCATCTACGGAGTTTGGTCACCCATCTTTAGGTTTTTTTGCTTCACTTTTGAGACGTGACCATAATCGTGATCTGATTGGCTAGAGCCTGTGCTGTCATGAACATCTGTCAACGGTCGATGCTGCTGATTGGCGGCTCACTGGCATGTCCCGCCTCCGGCTAGTGGCATATAACTTTGTGATGTCAAACGCCAGTATAAGATTTAACTCCCTCTCACCGCGTTGTATGCTTTTGGGGGAAAGACTGAATTACGGAAATTAATCGTTTCAAGTCAATTATATGAGTTTGGAGATCGTTTGGTCCAAAAATTGATATCGCGATCAAAATTCGATTAATTGCACAGCCCTAATATATCCCCACTGAAACAAATACATTAACCAAGTAGCCAGGCCCCTCCAAAATCCCCGTTGCTCAATTTTGGATAGATGGCATTATTCCGGAAGATAAAACTGTCATGGACACATCCAGGGTATTTGGCTACCACGTTAGAAATGGTCATGTTGGCATATGACCTGGACATTCATTGAATATGTGTGCTTTCTGTTTCGGTAAATGTGTTCGTGGATTGAAGGTGGGACTGTTTGGATGTGGGGGTAATCAATGGCTCCAATTACGTTCAGAAAGTTTGCAATTTGAAAAAAGTCCTGTTTGATGTCTCTAATTTCAGCTATCGTAGTGGGGAAATTTATATTTACCAGTGCACCGTAGCAATGCGGGTCGAGTACCTGGGTGACTATTTGGCTGAGTGAAGGCTGAGATATACCAACTGCTGATGCTATAACTGTTTGAAATGATCTGGAGGCCAATATTTGCAATGTTGCCAGGAGTTTAACAACTGATGGAATGGAATGTGATCGCCGGGTGGAGGGTTCGATGTCGTCTCTGATCTGGTTCAGGTTCAGATCTTGTGGTATTGCGTGGCTGGTTAACCTGTACCGTCTAATGATTTCTGGTTCGCTTAACTGGAAAAGTGGTATTCGTGTTGAAAAAATTCTTTCTGCGTGTTGTCTTTGGCTTCGCCTTGTACTAATAACTGCTGCCATATCGAAGTTTTCAGACTCAATCAAAATAGCGCTTCCTGGTTAAGACGTGCTTTTATGAGGCGGAGAATTATCCCGCAAATTAGAGACGCACTCTCGCCAGGCAGTTTTAGTAAATACCACGCAATACATCATTAGGCGCACTTAACTTCTCTCCTCCCATATATTAGCGCCACACACCCACGTTTCCTTATACCCTCCCACCTCTTGCGGCTCACACCCACACAGCGTTAATATGCGCTTCTACTCAAATGTGCCGCCTTTGTAAATACCGTTTTATGTTTACACCCGCTATTTTACGCCTGAAATGGGCGCAATCCTGTTAGTAAATCAGGCCCTCAGTGTTGGTGTGTAGATGAAGCAGTGGGCTAGACTAGATTAGTAATGTTAATGTTAATGTGAGTACCTCTGTGTTGGTGTAGATGAAGCAGTGGGCCAGTTTAGACTAGTAATGTTAATGTTAATGTTAATGTAAGTACCTCTGTGTTGGTGTAGATGAAGCAGTTGGCCAGTTTAGACTAGTAATGTAATGATAATGTTGATGTTGATGTTGATGTTGATGTTAATGTTAATGTAAGTACCTCAGTGTTGGTGTAGATGAAGCAGTGGGCCAGCAGGTGTTTGTGCAGCGCAGAAAGGAGGTGGTGGAAGTGAGAGGGCGGCTCCGTCTGCCTCTTGGCCTGGCTGGCCCGCTGCTTATCACTGTTCTTCTCCAGCTCCCCAAAGGCACGCTCCTGTGACGACAGACACCACAGCAGACACACTGAACACCTCAAACAGCTCAACACTTAACCAGCACCAGCTAATGAGGAGACCCAACTAGACATCACATAATCCTCAATGAAAAGAATGCCCTTTCTCTTCCTCTGAACATCCTCCCCATTACAAAGTGTTGGATGGAACACGGAATAGAAAGTAACCTAATGGATGGGGCATTACTGAGACATTTTGTTTGATATTCAATCATACCTTTGTGCGCTTACTACTATCCATAACAAAAAGACGTCCCACGTGAAGTAGGAACGTATCTATTGGAGCCTTTATAATTCTGCTTCATGCATTAGTCAGCAACATGCTTTTCACATTAAGGATTAGTTTGTCTTGGTACTTTATAAAGCCCAAATAATTAGAAATCACCCCTATCCAACATGTGTAGTGTTGGCACAAAGAGGACTCTTTCTTAACAGGAAGAACCATTATGCCTCAAGAACCCAGCTCAGAGCATGAGGGCCACTCTACCAATGACAGGCCAGTGAGAGACAAGGATGAGGCTGAAGCCAGGGACAGGAAGATTTTGAAATGACAACAAAGCTGAATTCAAAAACTGCCTCATAGACTTTCTATTCAGCTGACATAAGCATTAACGCTGCTACTAGTCAGAAAACAGATTCTCACACACACACACACACACACACACACACACACACACACACACACACACACACACACACACACACACACACACACACACACACACACACACACACACACACACACACACACACACACACACACACACACACACTAACCGTGTAGAATCCAATGCTGAGCAGTAGGGTCTTGAGCAGGACCTCCGCCAGGTGTAGCTGGTCTGGAGAGGTGGCACTGGGTGGGAGCTGGTCTGGGGAATGGGGTGGGGGCGGGGGCAGGCCGGTGTTCAGCTCCCCAGGAGAGCTGTAGCCCAGCAGGGAGGCCACGTGGGACTGCTCCTGCAGGCTGTTCAGCACCATGTCCAGCTGCAGACGCTGCAGACCAGGGGAACACAGAGAGCCTTTAAAGCCTGAACACACACCGCTACAACGTGCTGCTACAGTCCGAAGAATCAGCACGAGACATCAGCTTGATCTGCCTGCCTGCTTGTATGTGTGTGAGAAGAAGAGAGGGATCATGCAGTCTTCCAGCTATTAAGAGCTCTGACAATTGTATGAGGAACAGTCTATGTGGAAGTGTGTGTGTGTGTGTGTGTGTGTGTGTGTGTGTGTGTGTGTGTGTGCAAATGTGTTTTTTTAGAAAGGTTTGAGAGAGAGAGAGAGAGAGAATGTGTAGTTGTGCTTAGCTTCTATCCATGTGTGTTTTGGGGTGTCGGGGTGTTAGTGTGTGTGTGTGTGTGTGTGTGTGTGTGTGTGTGTGTGTGTGTGTGTGTACCTGGCCTTTAGAGAGGCTCTCCCAGCTCTCTGGGCCCTGAGGTAGGAGTGAGTGGAGGAGTTCAGTTCTCTCCCTGAGGGGGGGCAGCAGCAGAGACGCTCCGATGGAGAGTGTGTTCATCACTGCCTGCAGGGGGAGAGAGATATGAGAAATCAGATTATTACCAGCCAGGCCAGACAACATGTCCAAAAAAAGTAGTGGCTTTACATTTTTACTAATGCAAATAGAACCCACATCATTGGATTCACAGCTAATTCACCACTGTTGATGCCATTTTAGAATGTTTTTTTTTGTCACTGCTTACCACTTAAATCACAAGACAGATCACTCAGACACATCTGCAGTGCTCTCTCACACATCTTTTATGCTTCATCAATGCTCCCCATGCCCACCTGTTGTATTGAGTCTGGAACACTAGAATCAATGAGCCTGAAGAGGAGGTTCCTCAGGGGCCTACCCTGGGCCCCCAGCACGGTGGCCCCTGTGCCGCCTGCGTGGGCCAGGGACAGATGGATGGACAGCAGCTTCATGCACAGCAACACAAACTGATGATGCTCCCTAGGAGAGACAAAGGAAACACTATGAGAAGGTGACCAAGAGAGGAGCACAGAGCTGAACTTCACGCAAGTCTCCAAATGTTCTGTTCTCTCCTCCCGTGTGAGTGTGTGTGTGTGTGGACAAGTGTCACGTCGCATCATTGATAATGTGCGTGTGTGTGTGTGTGTGTGTGTGTGTGCGTGCGTGTGTGTGTGCGTGCGTGCGTACATGAACACGCGAGTGGCCTGCTGCCAGCATAGTGCGTGACATCATCCGACTGGGCACTGAATCAAGGTGAACACTCAGTTTACATGCCATGACAGGCTCCCTCTCCGTGCCACAATGTTGCTGTGCTGCAGGGACCATGGTGCAGTGTCCTTCCACTGTCTGCCACACCCAATGGAAAAACTAGACATCATGGTGGAATACACAATCTTTCTGAAGACACTCTACCTCTTAGAGGGGAAGGGGGCTGGGGGCGTGTCCCCAGCGATGCCATCACAGTAGCGCTCCAGGAAGGTGCGCAGGTAGGTGAAGGTGCTCTCTTCAAGATCCACACAGAACGGCCTGTGCCACGCCACCAACTGCCTGCACACACACGCACACGCACACGCACCCACACACACACAATGAATCAGGGCTTTTAGGTTAAAAGTAGCAGCCATAAAAGGGACAGAACAAACTGCCATTTCATTAGCGGAGCAAGCAAGGAATTTCAAGACTACCTTCTGC
The DNA here is from genome assembly GCF_963457725.1 of Sprattus sprattus. Classification (NCBI taxonomy): domain Eukaryota; kingdom Metazoa; phylum Chordata; class Actinopteri; order Clupeiformes; family Clupeidae; genus Sprattus; species Sprattus sprattus. The sequence continues at coordinate 4,568,859 of NC_137909.1, read as the reverse complement.
ATAATAAAAGGTACACACAAATCCGTTTCTTTTGATCACAAGGGGGACAGTTTAAGGAGAGCCGATGAACTGACAATGACTCACTCTTTTTGCCCTGTTTTAATTTGGGAATTAAAAATAATAAATAAAATGTTGAAAGCTATGCTAATTTCTTCACACCAACAAGACATAATCTGTGATAAAGCAAGAAGCCTGGTCACTGCAAGACCAAAATTAGGACAGGTGTCACGTCGCATCACCCCCCCCCCCCCCCCCAGCTTTTACAGCATGATGCAAATATATCATAGAAATACGTCAATCACCAGGCTAACTAGCCTTTATTAACATTAGCTGTGCTGTTGGTGTTTGCATGGCAAGTCTACTGCAAGGCCTTAAGTTAGTATCCTCGCTAGTTTTTTGACAAAAACTCCAGAATGCCTCTTTAAGCAAATCATTGCTATTAACAAGTATGCTTATCTCCAACATATCTTTACAATCTCCACTTCTAAGCTGGGGAATGGGTAACTGATAGAAGGGGAATGATAGTCCATTCTGCTGTGTAACTAAGAGAAGGGGAGTGATAGTCCATTCTGCTGTGCAAAGAGAGAGTAAGGGGAATGATAACCTCTTCTGCTGTGTAACTAAGAGAAGGGTAATGATAACCCATTCTGCTGTGTACCGAGGGAGTTAGTGTATTGACTCCCTATCCCGCTGAGGTTCTTACCTGTCTGTAGGAACTGCAGTCCAAGCCAAGCTGTGGGAGGTGCCTGCAGTGATCTGCTGGATAGCCACTCCCTCTAGGCCAATCACCTTCTTAGGTTTGGTGACGGGCGTGGAGGTGTGGCCCTGCCCACACTGGCCCATGGCATTGTTGCCCCAGGCATAAACCTCGTTTTCTGGAGAACAACAGAACCCCCGTCACAATCAGACTACAATGAGAAGAGAGAATCGAGCTAAAAAAAATACTGCCAAGTTAACTGAACGCATCACTACTGAGAGCATATCTGAATCGGTAATTCTAAGTAATGCAGCTTTACTCCAGCAGACAAGAGCATCATTTAAGCACACAACATCACCATACAGCACGGCCAAAGTGGCTCTCTTCACTTCCACAGTCAGAGTGGAGGAGGAGGAGGAGAGCCACACAGAGCTCTGTGTCTCTCACTCACCATGAGACAGTGCCAGACAGTGGCTATCCCCACAGGAGATATCGATGATCTTGGTGATACTCAGCTCCTCAATCAAGCGTGGCCTAAGTGATGTGGTCTCGGATGAGCCACAGCCAAGACAGGAGCCACAGCCCCAGGCAAACACCTGCAGCACACATGGGACATTTGTGTGTACTACAATGTTTGCACAGCAAGAACCTGAGTATTGTGAGTACATACTACAAATTCTAAGAAAGTGAATGCTTGCTGCTCTGTGACTGTAAAACATTGACAGTCAATCATTTCCAACAGTAGACAAGAGGGTTAGTGTTTGTGTGTGTGTGTGTGTGTGTGTGTGTGTGTGTGTGTGTGTGTGTGTGTGTCCGTATGTGCATGTATGTCAGTATGACAGTGAGAGTGTTTCCTGTACCTGTCCAGCGGAGGTCAACGCGAGAGAGGACTGACTGCCTGCACACACTTTCCTGATAATATATCCATGCAGAGCCTCAATGACCTTGGGCCGATACACCCGATTAGTATCTCCATGACCTAGTTTACCTAGAAAGGGGGGAAAAAAGGAACCTTATACTCACAGAGCAGTCTTGCCCAATTACAAAATGTTTTAGATACGATGTATAGTTACAATATACCCAATATAATATAATAGCTTTCAACCTCAGTAAGTAAGTTAGTCATGTTGGAATCCAATTAGGGTTTGTTTCACAAATGGAAAACGATCACCGCTATAGTGACTTAGCTAATGGTGTGGAAGTACAGTCTGTTGATTTCATTAAACTGATGAAACATCAGTGACGTGCAGTCAGGGTAGGCAAGGTAGGCACTGCCTACCCTGACAAAATTCAAACGTAAAAATGTTTATTAAATCATTTTATTTAATAAACTTGTATTTGTATTTGTACCGAGTATTCTTGTGATTTATATATGCAATACATACGTTATTCCAATTGTTTAGACGTTACGATGACAATTGTATCAGTTACACATAAACAAATACAAAAAACCGGTAGAATAAGCAGTGCCTTTACTGTCCATTCATTGTGAACGGCAAAGAAAAAGTCATGTCGCGCATGCGCACTTCGATTCTGTATTTTTTAATATGTACGTCGAAAGGCACAACTCTACTGTGCCTTTGCACGTAAATATGTTATGCCAGTAATCATCTACGTTACGTATCAAACGTGGACCAATTAAAGTCGAGATATTACTGGACATTTGCGCAGCTGATGTCATTACACAAACTAAGCGTAATCCCCGCGAAAATCAAAGTAAAAATGACAACAGCGGTATCTACCGATATTGTGGAACTTAGACATTTCTCTAAACTCAACTTTAATAGAACAAAGGAGTAACTAGCAACAGGGAGGCCTATTCCAACACTAAATGAACTTCTGCAGAAAAAGGGACCAAAAATTGTCGTTTCAAACGGACTGGTATGACAAAAAAGATTGGCATTGTGGCTGTGCTAGTCAGGTGAGTTAGAAACTATTTTGAGCTTAATTTTGAAATAAGTGTGGGGTTGAATTAATGCCGACTGCAAGCCATTTGCTTTCATATTCAATTGAGCAGTGTGTGTTCTCATCTGATCATCTCGTCTGACTGACATACATAATTGGCCGCTGTGCGGATAAAGATGGTTGCATTCTGATGATGGACATTAACTGGTGTGTGCGTGCGTGTGCGAGACTGAGAGTAGTAGGCCACACGATATGTTATCGTGATTGGATTTTTTTTTAATATATCGATCGACCGTGCCTGTGTGCCGCACTTGTACCTACTGTCGTGACGTAGCCTATTAGCCTAAACAATAAATAAGGTAATATGGCTTTCATAACTCAGTGCCTACCCTCGTACTGACTTCACCGCACGTCACTGTGAAACATGGCACCTAATCACCAAAGCAGACTGGCAACCTGAGTGCCACACAAACTGACAGGGACGCCAGAGGCGACGGATTATCCTGTGCCAAGTGGAATGCAGTTAAACAGAGCTGAGCGGCAGATAGTAACGGAAATGGAGCGTACCGTTGTCTCCTCCTCCAAAGGACCATACGATGCGTCCGTCCTGAGCCACTGCGATGGTGTGGGAGCTCCCGCACGCCGCCTGGCCCACCCCGCTGATGTCCTTCACCAGGGTGGGCACGTTACGGCTGTGGCTGTCACTGTGACCTACAGACAGGGCACACACCAGCTCAGTTCCACTGCACCACATACCTGTGGAATGCCAGTCTTAAAGGACAGAGCTTCCACTGATAGAAGGGAACTAGAAATCCTTTACATTCCATCAATCCAACCCTCTGTAATTACATTCTCTATCCTTTGTGGCAGCACTTGACTGATTGAAAAGCGGAGATAAGTGTATACCTAGTCGGCCAAAGTCTCCTTCTCCCCACGTGTAGAGTTCCCCATCATTGGTCACGGCTGCACTGTGCCTGTACCCCGCAGACACACACACGACAACCTGCCAACACACACATCACACACAGCAACAAAGAGCAGTCAATACTAGCATTACCATTGATAATTACCACTGGTGTTAAGGTAAGACTTGTAAGTAGCAAGTCAGTAGTTAAGAACAATGTACCTCATTGTTTGTGAAAATATCTAAATGGGACGGTAGGTTTCATTAAAATTAAAACTGAAAACACTGATTTGGAAATTCTCTTTGACCTGTATTTCATTGAAAACAATACAACAGCAAATTATTTGATGAATTTTATTGCTTTATTTTAATAAAACTAGAAAGCTAGGAAGTGGGACGTTCCCAAATGGGAACTTTCCCAATTACCAGCCGCCTGAAAGCAAATGGAGGAAGAAATAACCACCTCAGTGGTCCTGGGAGTGAGGGGACAAACAGCTTCATCTGTGAAACACATGGCTCACCCACCCACCCAACTAACCCTCCAGCTGGCGTGGGGACCCACCTTTCCCTGCAGTGGTCCCTGGATGATTTTGGGGTACTTCTGGGTGGCACTGTTCCCGTGGCCCAGCTTCCCGTAATCTCCGTCGCCCCAGCTGAATACCTCGCCCTCACCCGTGACCGCCAACGTGTGCCCGTCTGAGCCCTTGGAGGACGACACCTTGCGCATGCTACGCGGCGGGTCTAGCACCAGCTTCTTGGGCATGGACTGGTTGTTGGAGTCACCGAGGCCCAGGCGGCCATAGCTGCCCTTCCCACAGGCCTTCACTGAGCCGTCAGCCGACACAGAGAAAGTGCAGTACTGCCCCGCCTCGATCTGAACACAGAGCGCGCACACACACACACACACACACACACACACACACACACACACACACACACACACAAGACAAGTACAGCACGGACACAGTGAGACAACAGAACACAGAGACATAAAAAGAAGCATAAAAAGAACCACACAAAAGTACAGGAAGAAAGCACAGTCCCATTTTCATAAACAGGCAGCCACACAAAGCACAGACATAGAATGAGCTCTCCCACACAGACCATTAGTGGTCCAGTCTCACACAGGAAATTACATTAGACCCAACAGAGCCCATTTGTCTCCATTGGGCCACACATAATATAATTTATCAATAACATCCCGTATCTATGCTTCCCTCCTCCATAACTGTATTTCAGAGGCCTAAGCAAAGAGCTGCCCCAGGCTCTCAGCCACTGTGTCCAAGAGTACCAGACCAGGACTAACTGGATTGGTACTTAGAGCATACTGGCAGCCGTGCCATAACCAGAGGGTCCCGGCCTCACCATTTGGGCATCGCTGAAGCCTTGTGCCAGCTTAGGCTGCAGGATCTTCTCCAGAGTGCCCTCAGCCAGCTGGTGGCTGCTGTTGCTGCCCCACACGTACACCCTGACGGCGTCGCCCTCCGTGCCCGCGCTGCCCGTGCCCGTGCTGCAGGAGCAGAGGCAGTTGGAGGCCAGGTTGCAGATCTGGTGAACAGATGGCTCATAAGGTCAAGGAGAAATCATACAGTTCATAGAATCATACAGCTACAGTGAGGAAACAAACCACACCAGTGAATCACACAGAACAACATTCCAAGGTATGGACTGCTTTACGGGTCAAAGGGTTAACCCAAACTAATTTCCTAACATCTATCTATAAATCCAGGAATCTCTGTGTGTCTGTCAGTCTGTCTAGGGCGTATCTCCCTGACGGTAGTTACGTTAGTTATGAGATTTCGCATGTAGCTTACGCATGTCATGAACCTGTGCATCCTTGATTTAGAAGATTTTTGAAATCATAGTTTGCGAGATATTTGTATTTTACCATTTCCCGTAGGCACTAATGGGTTATTGTTTCCCGTAGCACCGAAATGACATCACAAATTACGTCACAAACAATATTAGCGGTATTAAAACTATCCTGCCTTCACTCAAAGTTCAGAATAGCGTTGGATACATTAAGGAGGTCCGCATTCAAATTCTTCTTGGTGAACAGATACAGACTTTTGCTCAGGTAATCTTAAGACAGTGATTGATTGTATCTATTCGTTTCCTAAGCTTCTTTATATTACGTTTCAAAGTAATGTCTACAGTTGTACAGTCATCTAACAGACAGGGAATAGTAATCCACGCGTAATCCAAACGCAAACGATAAAATAGAAATATCTCGCGAACTATGAATTCAGAGAGAGAGTTGTATAGAGTAAAATTCATGCGTTTTGCATATGCCATGAATAAGTGCTGTAATCACAGTTACATTTCAACCATGCTTATGAAATGAGTTTGCCAAGTTGTAAGTCAAATAAGTGCAGAAATGTACTGTAAAAATACGCTATACTAATAAACAATATGAATATTTTGATAAGCCTCGGAGGCTTTCAGATTGTCCATTGCTTTCCCGTATGTTGCTATGGAGTCCACGAAATACGCGCAAATCTCGCTGTAAGTTATGTTGGGCCCACGTCGTCATGTTATCCTCCCAGTCCTGCACTGAATTCGGGTGGGGGATAGTAACGCCATCTCCAGGCAGAGTATTTAAACTGTGTTCCCATTTTAAGGACATAATTAGATTACGATCTGTCTGAGAGTGGGCTGTCAAAGCTAGCATCATCGAAGTCACACAGTACAGTACAGTACATACATTCAATAAAATGAACCTACATTTGAGTCCAACTACATGTCCATTTATGGTCTCTGTATACCTTTGAATCACACACATAATGTCAACTATATTTGTATTTCGGACCATGTGTAAAAGCATTTCTTTGTGGATATGAGACGTGGATCATACATACAGTACAGTACATACATTCATTAAAATTAACCTACATTTGAGTCCAACTGCATGACCATTCTTACCCTACACTTACCCTTACAATAAAGAAGTGATCCTATTTCAACCATAACTTCATTTAAAATTATTTCTTTCTTTATGACATTTAGTTTATAGTTTAGACAGCAACTTTGACTTCTATATTCAACTGCATCCATACATAATCTCAAACTTTATTTGTTGGTGTATCTCCAAAAAGGCTATACAACATTAAAACATTTCTTAATGAAAAGGAAACATGCATCACAATAATACTTCAGTGTAACCTGTACCTATGTGGAGTGCAAATATGTCTTGCTATTACACTACCCAACAGCTACACCAACGTCTGCTAACACTACAGAATGCATAATTCCTACGGGCACTGCACTAGTAATCTAAAATCATGGGATGTAGTCTGGGACCAAATTTCATTTCAGGCAAGGAGAGAGCTACAGGATGGTGGTCATGGGAGCACAGAATTCACAGCCAGAGAGATTAGGATTCAGATGTATGACCGCTGGATGAAGGCATACAGTCACAGAGTATTAGCCCCGTAGGGCTGAAGCTGCCTGCCAATGCTGAGCGCACAAGACTGACACTTCACTGACCGCGCTCTGACAGGCCTCTCTCCGGAGGGCCCCAGTAGGGCTTGTTCACGACACGGTGACAGTAGAGTGAAGAGAGAGAGAAGTAGAGAGAGCCTATGGGAGCCTTAGTCATAGTTTATCTCACATACACACACACACACACACACACACACACAAACCTCTTCAAAGAGGCACAGGGCCACGTGGGAGAGACTGCAGAGGCCGTCCGCATCCTTCTTCAGTACCTGAGTGTTGACTGATTCACCTCTGAAACCCTGAGGGGGAGAGCAAAACACAATGTAGCCGTCACACACCTCCCGGGGCAAGGGTTCAGAAACCAGGTGTTACATCATCAAAGGACAGGTGACCATCCTGTAGTTAACCTCACTATTAGTGACCCTTATGCATTTTTCTTGTGTACAGGGGGAAAAACAAAAAGAAGAGTTATCCATTAGACTAGAGTGTCAGTGACCAGAAGGGTTTAGACCATTCCCTTCCAGTAAAGAAAACAAGCTACTCTGACCTTCTGCAGGTTAGAAACCTAAAATGGTGCTCTATTGGGATAAGAATGACCCAATCTTAGGGGATCTAAGTGAAGATCAGAAAAACACACTGACAAACATGATTCTATCTCAAATGAGAGTCATTTAAATAGAGTTAAGCATTCCTTCTCTAGGTGTGTGTGTGTGTGTGTGTGTGTATGTATTTGTGTGTATGTGTATACATATAGCATTGTTCTACAATTTAGAGATTTTCATATTCTAAAATAAGCTGTCACTTTCTATGAGCAGGCAACACAAAAGCTCTAAGTGCTTTTGAGCACAAAGGCGGTATATAATGTTGCCTGCTACACCTCACACAAGAGGTGGCGATCAATAACGGTGGAGTCCTTCACAGCCTCATCATCCATAAAGGCTCCTGGTGGAAGGTTTCCCACTGATTAAGAGCAGAATAAATCAGACAGCCCAGAGCCAACACAGTGCAGAGTTGCGAGGCAGATGGCCAAAACATCAGTCAGACCAAAGGCAAAATTTGATTTAGTGAAAGGAGAAATGTTTAGGCTTGCTGACTCCTTGCACACACACACCTACACAGGCAGACACATATACACTCACACACACACACACACACACACCCACAGGCAGACTAACAGACACACACACACACACACACACACAGGCACGCGCACAAAGGCAGACTAACAGACACACACAGACATGCGGACACAGGCATGCGGACACAGGCACACACACAGACACACGCACACACGCACAAAGACACACAGGCACGCGCACAAAGACACACGCACACAGACACACGCACACAGACACACGCACACAGAAACACAGGCACGCGCACAAAGACACACGCACACAGACACACGCACACAGACACACGCACACAGAAACACGCACACAGACACGTACGCACGGTTTTCTGAGGAGTCTGTAATAATCCAAGCACATAGAGTGACTGCTATTAGATGCTGAGAGCTGAGTGCCTTCTTTAATGTGTGGTGGGCAGCTTGGCCAAAGTGCTTTTCCATGCATAACTATAGCACTCACATTTCCCGTCATTCAGAAAAATTCAAAAGGTCAGCCTTCTCCTGCATCTGCTTCTTCCAAAGCAGCCTCATTCTACAAACATACTACACCCTCATTCTACATACTACATCCTCATTCTACAAACATACACCCTCATTCTACAAACATACTACACCCTCATTCTACAGACATACTACACCCTCATTATACAAACATACTACACCCTCATTATACAAACATACTACACACCCTCGTTCTACCCTCATACTACACAATCATACTACACCCTCATTCTACAAATATACTACACCCTCATTTTACAAACATACTACACCCTCATTCCACATACTACACCCTCATTCAACAAACATACTACACCCTCATTCATCAAACATACTACACCCTCATATAGTTCAGGAGAACAGTAGTGAGATGCATAACTTATGAGTATAAACAATGGTGTCAAAGTTATTATTTATAAAGTTATTATATTGCTGTATCTTTATGGTTACTATACTGCTTACTTCAGTGGTTGCACTGACAGACAAGGGATTTTGTGTGGGCTGTAGATTGTGTGTGTGAGTCACACAGGGAGAAAGTCATTGAACGTTACTCTACACACCCTTCAAAATCAATGGACAGATGGAGGAAGGACACCACTTACCGAGTACTGCCTCATCTGAAGCAGGGTCTGATGGATAAGATCGTACCCAATGCCCCCTCCCTCGCCGGAGGAAGAGGAGGAAGAGGCGGCCAGAGCCACCTCCACCCACTCCAGCAGGAAGCGCAGGGAGCCCCTCTGCAGCGCCAGTCCCAGCAGCAGCTCCAGCGCCAGCCTCTTGCCAACGCGATCCGCCCCGGAACCACTCACGGCCGTGCGCTTCAGGAAGTCGCCCACCTGTGCCAGGCAGTGCAGCCCCACGCTGGGGATCTTGTTCTCGTTGGCCAGCGAGAGCGGGGGCAGGGAGGCCAGCACAGAGGAGGCGGTGGCCAACACGTCGTTGCAGAGTTCCGCACCCGAGCTCACACCCGTACCCGTGCCCGCCCCCGTGACCTCCTGGCCCCGCTGCCAGTTCTGCTGCAGCAGCGCGAACAGCAGGCTCAGCCCTGTCCGCACGCCCATCTCGATCAGCACGTCCGTGCCCGACCTGGCCCGGGGCCCCGGCATCCACTGCTCTGCGGCCGGCTCCAGCGCCCCGCTGTCGGTCCCGCTCTGGGCCGGCTGTGGCAGGGGAGCAGGGCGGAAGCGCTCGTGGTACTTGCTGTGGAGGGCATAGTAGATGCGCTGGAGCACCACCAGCCTGTGGTGCAGCGCCAGGGCGAAGGGCGTGCAGGCGAGCGAGCGGCGGGCCAGGCAGCGCTGGGCCAGCAGCAGGGCGGACAGGTACTCCTCGCGCTCCTCGGCCGCACTGCTCTCGTGCTGGAAGTCCGGCAGGCGTGGCCCCATCAGGTCCTGCACAGGCTGGGCCAGCGCCACCACCTCCTTACTCTGGAGGAGCTTGGCATAGAGCGTGCCCGCCCCGCACCGCGTGGCAGTCTGCACACTGTCCTCCGCTGCCCAGGCGCTGTTCAGGTGCTCCTGCCACTTCAACATCACATGGGTCTGGCAAGGCACCATGACTGTGCATTATCCACGGAAACTGTGGGCCACAGCTGCAGGGGCAGAAGGTGAAGTTATTATGTGACAGTCGTCTAACAGGCTCATTCATATCAAGACATATTAAGGCCAATTAATAGCAATAATTAAGCATTTTTTTGACTGGAATTAGGCCTAATTTTACATCCAGTCGCCCATTGCAAACGAACAGCTCTATGCCTTTATTAGAACGCTAACATGAAGATCAATACAAGTAAATAAACAAATAAGGCCTAGGATTTTTTTTTTTGTGTGTTTCCTGTTTCCCGACCGACCCTAGTCTTTTTTGGGGGGTGGGCCGCGTTTCCCTGTCGATCTCCAAAAAAAAAAAAACACATCGTTAACAGCCCTGTTTCCAGGTTTGTCCAAACAGTAAAGGCTGCATGTGCTTTCTTTTACTGTGTACGCATGGCAAGTGTGACAGCGCCGAAGTTGCGTAGTGGCCGCGAGCGGTATTGCAGACAGATAGAGATTTCAAATTGGATATGAAAATGAAATCTGAAACATAGTTTCAGCGTTAAACTAATAAAATAATTGCTGTCTGTGGTTCTATATGGGCTGTGGAAATCATTTAGAAAAATTATAGTTTGAGATGAATTGATAATTGATATAATTGAGAACCCCTGGTTAAATGTGTTCTTGGTCACATCAATTTGAAAGCTGTGTTTGATTTAATTCAATTACAACTAGGCCCAACACAAAGATAAGCTGTAAGTGCAGTTTGGAGTCTGGACAGTCTTTTTCTCTCAACGCCTCAATAGGTAGAGCTTGCCTTCACCAAAACAAAGGTCGGTGATCTTAGGCCTAAAAAGTTTGGGGACCACTGCTTTAGAGTTCTTTGTGATATTTGTGAATTTGTGATGGAATGATATTAATGAGTTTGTGAAATTACTTTTGGATACTTGAACTTTTGAAAAATAATAAACAAAAAAAACTGGAAAACTCTGACTCTGAGCTTGTGGCCATACCCACGGATAGACGGTTACCGGGGGCTCGGTCATTCACAATTGCAAAAAAAAAAAAAAAAGATAATCCCTACCTACCTACCTACCCTAATTTTTTCAGGGCTGAAACAGGAAACAACATTTTTTTTCCTAGGCCTAACAGGAGCCCATACATTCATTCCAGTACCCCAGAGTCCATTATGACAATGTGAGACTGGCAGGGAGGAAGCTTTCTAATCTCCAGCCAGTCAAAGCAGTGAAAACAGCATTCGGAGCTAGTGGTTGGAGGCATTTCACTCCAGGGTGTCTCTCATTAATATGAGAAAAGAGCGGCACATTAGAACCATATTGTCATCATCCTGGGTGGAGAACAAATGAGGTCACTGGGTCCCACTGATACAGGCACTGTGGCAGGATAATCAGCAGCACTCAATCTAATCTCGCACAGTATGTCTCAGAGTGATTAAAGCTGCAGTGATGAGTGCAGAACAAGTTCAAACTCTGACTCTACAAGACCTCCGTGTTGAAGTATTCTCATTAGGGATTGTATTCGATTCTATTAATTAGCATGCTTTCAGATATAGGCTACCACTCATAACATAAACCACCAGAGAGCATAATACTGCATGTTGCCTATATCTGCCAGTAGGTGTGACTGATCAGTTTATGGAGTCAGTTTATGAACAGGTCTCACTTATGTTATGAAGTCAGTTTATGAACAGGTGTGACTGATGTTATGAAGTCAGTTTATGAACACAGGTGTGACTGATGTTATGAAGTCAGTTGATGAACAGGTCTGACTGATGTTATGATATCAGCCAGAGGCTCACCTAACGGACATATCTTCTAAGGGAGTGTGATCTAGCAGTAATCGTGAATACATTCTAGGACAGTGTCACATGAACCCCAAACAGCTGGTGCACTATCCAAATATGTCACCCCTCGTACTACAGCACTCAACCCCACTGTAACACATGCCCTCACATTCCCAAAGTTCTGCTTACATAGAATTATGTCAATTCTTCAACTGCTGAGACAGGCGGCAAATGGTTCCTGAACATCATTTGTTGTTGATCAAAATGTGTAAAATGTTCAGTGATTACTTTTAAAGTAAGCATACAGAGGTGCAATTCAAACATACTAAACTGACGGGAAAATTAAATGCAGACCAGCCAGTCTACACATTATTTTTCCTACACCCAAAAGCAATGCAATGTAAACAAGCTCTTAACATGCTGACCTGTACTTGGTGAGGATGTTAATGTTAAGTATGATCTAAAGAGTATGGATTGTATTTCGGGCGAAAGAGGAATATCCCTACGCAAACAGTGCATCAAACGGTCTACTTTATCACCTGTGCGACTAAGGCCATGGACAGAGACAGACAGACCCCAAAATAAGAACAAAATGTAAAACGTGGTCTTTCCACTGTCCCGCTTTTGCCAACCCCACTGCTGTGGTGTGGGCTTCAGCCATGACCCAGCACAACAGATCTCTCCTCATGGCTCAAAGGTATGTGAACCGGTTTCTCAGACCCCTGTGATAGCCAAGAACTCAGCACTGGCCCCACGCACTTATAAATAAAATAAATACAGTTTATACATGTTTTTAAAAAAATAATAATAACAGGAAGCTTTTTTTAAAGTCTGTGGTAAAACTCAAGGCAATAGAGTACCTTACATTGTGACTGAACACATCTCCTTGTGAAAATGTTTAATGAGAACATCGAGCCAAGACCAGAAAATCTAATGACAGGAAACTTATTTAGAGGAGAACAGTTCAGGTATAAAGATTATATTTTAGCAGTGTTTACTGTATTAGGCTTGTCGGCGGTTAAGCTTATTATTTACTATGGGAGTGCAAATGTAGGTGAAGGTAAGGTTACATGTTACTAATAATACATCCAAATGCTAAGAAGACCCTATAAAGTTGAACAGTAATTTTACACCATGATGTTTTGAAAAGCTGATATCACCCTGGCCCTGAATATCAGCCTACATTAGCCTATAGCCTACCTAGTTTGATACTAAACAACAAATTATATAGCAGTATGGCCACAAACTTCTCTCTGAAGCTATAAACAAGGACTTTCAATATCAAAAAATTGGGGCACCAAATCAGTGAAGGGAAGGCACTTAAACAATGACTTGCTGAGTTTTAGCAGGGAGTTATAATTTCACATGATGTTACCATCACTGACTGAGGCATACAACATTTGCTTGGCAAACATTCAGACCACAAGGCCCACTCTAAAGACACTTGCATGAAGAGGGCTGAAACCTTTGCAACATAATCTTTACGGTTTGCTTTGCCTTGATAAATTGCAGATTGTACATTATAGATTTCACAATGATATATATATATATATATCATACTAAACTCCAAAATACTGCATGTCAACCTGCACACGAAAGCCAACGCCTCTTGGGTTTAAAGGTCGTGCATCTTCAGCTAGGCTACCTGATATCATATCCACACATAAAAATGTGTAACCATCCAGTTACCCGATTAACCAATGTCTCTCGAACCTGAATGAAGCACACCAGAGCACAGTTCAAAAACAGGTAGCTAGTAAACGATTGTCTGACAGAGCATTCAACATGTTCTAAATGTAAAGTCGTTCCTAGTTCATGTAAAATCATTGTGTGGGTTTTCTTTATTCGGAAATGTTATTTTTATATTGTCTGCACATTTAATGCAAAGCGCAAAAGGAAGTGCATATCCATAACGTTACAATGTTGCGCTACAATTCCGTAATAGGTTGATGTTACAGTATTTTAAAGAGTGCTACGTCGCTAAATAGCAAGTCCAAGCTACAATGCTCCTAATGCTTTAGTAGTTAGTTATCTAACTGGCTAACTGCAAATGTACCTTATATTGAAGACCAAATGATGACAAACGGTGTATTAGCATATATTTGTAAGATACACTCGATGACGGGTTTGGTTTGTTTACTGGCAGCACCAACCTACCTAGCTAGATAATGTACCATCAGCCTAGCTGCATAGCTAGCGTAGCAGGCTACCTGGCTTCCCTTCTAGTTAGCTAGCTTATCAGAAAACACCCAAGAGTGACATCACTGAATTTATGATGTTTTGAAAATCTGACAGTGTTTACCTTAAACGTGAGTTATCCAAGCATCTCCCGGGACAGCCACAGTTACAATCGCTTTACAAACAATACAAAATAGAGGGCCAATCTTACCTCTCTTCCCTGCGTCTGTCATTCACACCCAGTCTGACACTGCTTTCTTTAGCTAGCAAGCAGGCTAGCTATAAAGCTGTGCTACAGGCTACCAAACCACTGCCCTCTGCAAGTAAGATTTTGGTGCACAAACAGGGGCGAAAGGTTTTTTAAACAGTCATTGCTAAGAAACAGGATAACTACGACTGAAATATTTGCAATCGATATTTTTAAACCCAAATCTCCTCTTGTCTTCCCACAAAAAGCCGGTGAAGTGTTGCTAATATCAGAATCTAAATAACTACGATAGCTAGCTAGCAGTAGGCAACGGGACTGTTGCCATGAAAAACAGATATGGAATCATGGAATGTACGGAAAGCGCAGCCCGTTGGGTACTATGCGTTCAGACGCCCGAACAGACGTCACCACGCTTAGAGCACCCATTTAACTCTTGCAGAAGAGGTCAATACGTTTTATGTGTTGTTGCAATCATTTGGAAAACTTGATTCTCACATCATCTGTGATTTAAAATGTAATAATCCGACCCTTTTCATTCAGATTGGTCCAGCTACCTTAAACTGAGCCGTCACTCACAGCCTGATGCCTGTTAGGACACTAATTCATACGTTTTAAGCACACAGGAACAGTGTAGGCCTACAAGACAATTTGGAGCCCTTCAATTCCCAAAACATCGGATGGGATTTGATAAGATATGGTGGACTATTAGGCCTAGTGGTAATATTAGTGGACCCAGGTCGAAACAGCACTTAAGCCCTATAAAAGCCCAGGGAAACCCTAGTAGTACAGGTCCTGGGGAAGATTTGTATGCGCTTCATTTAGCGGAGAATATCTCAACTGTTATATGCTAATATTACCCCCCTGAACAACTTGTGATGTGTGCCAAAATCTTTATCCGGGACGAAAGTCCTGAAAATGACCACTATAGTTGACACTATAATCACACTACAGGTAAATGGGACTTTTTTTTCCTTTATAGATATCCTCATAAATTTCTACTAAATTAATCTTTAACTTAATAGAAATACTTTTTGTAGTACACTTAGTCTAAAAAATAATATTAAAATATGCAAATGAGGCGATATCTCATTATATATGCGTACATACAGTATAAACCCTTGAAGCTACATATTTTCTTAGGTGATCACAATGTTCACAATGGTCAAAGAACAGTTACAACTATTATCTATTACAAACAACTAGCAACATACAGGATACCGCAAGACCTCCAACTGTCCAATGACATCTTCATTAAGAACCGACCACAAATATGGCAGGAGTTTTCTCCTATATGTTTAAGGGGAAAACAACCTATCACCTGAAGACTGATGTAGTCTTTCAAATTCTGCATAACATCTTTACCGAGGGCAAGGAACCAACACCTTTTCATGTTAATGTGGCTCAAGAAGTTCACAGTCTGTTGACCTCGCTGAACGTATCATCACTACAGTAGGTAACAACAGAATACCTCTCCCTGCTGTCCCAGAAGCATCAAGCCCATTAAATGGGGCATTGGATAACTTTGACCACAATGAAAGCACCCTGGCAGGAACAGGCTTCACACATGATACCATCCTTGTACTCTTCCAAAATGTTCCAATCAGTGTAGAGAAACCATCAGCGGAAAGTGAGATCTCTGCCAGGTCCGTTGACACTCAGAGCGACCACAATAAAGCTTCTTTATTGCCAAAAGATTATCAGGATCAGGCCAGTAAAAGAGCGCGGGGAGATACACACTGACTATAAGGTATCAGAGCTTACTCCAAACACAAAGAGCTCCACTATTGAAGCTTCAGAAGTCTTAGATATTTCGAGGGACCCCTCTTCCACAACAACTGACGGCTATGCCAAAGCAACCGAGTCCACCGAGTTAATAAATTCCGAATATTTTTTGTGGATTGTCAATTGCTTCTCCAAAAAAGTTACACATGAGAGTGACAGTGACCCAGAATTTACAGCTGTGAGAAGTGCAACTGTGAATGCCAACTTTCATCTAACCACCAAAATTCTTACCCCCATCCTTCCTTATCCAGCAACAACATTTGATGCAATCTTCCTTACAATGATTCATTTTCAGGATGTGCTAAAACAGAAGGGAGATGCCTATGGTGGTTTGTGGCCCGACGAAGGTGTGTACCGTATTGCCAAGGAAATCCAACTTATGAAACCAGACCAGTTTAATAATATATTCCTGGGTCTAGGTGGGTTTCATATGGAGGACATTGTATTGGCCTGTCTTGGTACATACCTGGAACCCTCTGGAATTTGGGTTGTTCTAGTTGAAACAGAGTGCTATAGTACTGATGTCATTAAGAACGTGATCTCCGGTTCTCACCATGCTAGGGAGCATTCCTCTCCAAATACCCTGACAGAAAACCAGAGATATAGGCACTGCAGGTCAACTGGAAGTCCCAAGAGCCTACAAATGAAGAGTGGAACACCAAAAAGGGGCTTTCTGACACCATCAATGCAGCCTTTCAAGACTACCTTAAGGAACAGGCATTGTAGTCCCAGTCCTTTAATTACTGGAGCTCATATGTTTATGACCTGTTCCCAATTTTGAGGGATCTGACCAATTCTCTGCGCTCTGGAGACTGGATTCTCTACCTCTGTGCAATGGAGAGGGCAACTTCACGGTTCTTCTTTTTTTGGGAGAACAAACTACTGTCGATGGACACCATTATTCCTGCAGGACTGCTATCAACTGAAGGAGAAGTTCCCACACCTCTACAACTCAACCATAAATGGTGTATTTGTTGTGACCAGGCACTAGAGCAGTGTTACAACCGGCCTGCCAAAGTGAGGGGAGGGATAATTGGGGTCACCAGGAAGAAGGAAGCAGCAGCTCTTTGGGGAATCATCAAGCAAAAAAAAGACCAGTATGTTGATCTCCTAGAGATGAGGGATCATGTTGGAGGAGAACTCTCGCGTCATCATGTCTTCAATCGAGCACTACAACTAAAATCGTAAACATGGTGCAACACATCGAGGAATATCTCCTCAAGGTATGCAGTCCTTTAAGAGACCAGGGTACGCTTAAGAATGTTCTCACTGGAGAAATTGCTCTCATCATCATACCCAGACCTGGATTCCACCAGTACCTGGACCTGAAGTGTTACCTTGCAACACAGAAACCTGCTGTTTTGTATTTTTCACTTTAAGTTAACGTTCCAATGATAATAGCAAGGTTGGATATAAAATGTCTGTATATCAATTAAATGCTTGTGTTTGTATACAATTGTATTTATAACCCCCCCCCCCCCCCCCCCCCCCCCCCCCAATACACACACACACACACACACACACACACACACACACACACAGCATCCACCTTTGACATCTACAGACACAATTAGAACTATCAAACCAGAATTCTTACACTGTAAGCATTGTGATCACCTAAGAAAATCTGTAGCTTCAAGAGTTTATGTACGCATATTTAATGAGATATTGCCTCATTTGCATATTTTATTTTATTTTTGAGACAAAGTGTAATACAAAAAGTATTTCTATTAAGTTGAAGATTAATCTGGTAGAAATTGACGAGGATATCTATAAAGGAAAAAAAAGTCCCATTCACCTGTAGTGTGATAAAAGTGTCACCTATAGTGGTCATTTTCAGGACTTTCGTCCCGGATAGAGATTTTGGCACACATCACACGTTGTTCGGTGGGGTAATATTAGTCTATAACAGTTGAGATATTCTCCTCTAAATGAAGCGCATACAAATCTTCCCCAGGACCTAGACTATAGGCCTTAAAAACATCACTGAACCCAAATTGCATGTATCCATCTCTGTGATGAAAGAGTTATATACTGTTATTTCGCCCATCATATTTGTTTCAACGATTAATAGGCTAAACCTCTAAATAATGAAAAAATAATAAAGAAAATAAATATAGTGACAAATATAGCTGCAAGCAGCGATGTGGTGGCCAAGCTGGTCAGATGACCCAGAAGAAGCCTTTGATACACTTAAAAGAGGCTATTGATATACTCAGCAGAGGCTGGATTCGAACTGATGAGGATGCCAACGACAGGACACCAATCACCAACTCACTTACCTAGTGAGCTATTTTCGGTGATGGAAATCACACAGTTCAGTTACTGTGTCAAAATAGAAGCGTTTTTTCCTGTGGCAATGGTTGTCAAATTTGGACCAAGTTTAAACTGTTTTAACAGCTGTAATTCAGTCCTATCTATATAATTGTTTCTGATGTCATAGAGTGCGTTAAACTCGCCTTGATCCAGTGAATCCAAAGATACCTCATTTGGAAAATGTGGCATATTGTTCAAAAGTAACATGTATAAACACACCTTCAACTTTGACCCATTGGTGGCGCTAGAGGGTTTGATGAGAGGACTGGTCCCAATAAGTGTGCCAGATTTCACAACTTTTGACCATACGGTTCTAGGGGCTGCCATAGACCACCATTGCAGAAGAAGATGTACAGTACAAACATAGCTGCAAGCAGCGATGTGGTGGCCAAGCTGTTCAGATGACCCAGGAGAAGCCTTCGATACACTCATAAGAGGCTTTTGATATACTCAGCAGAGGCTGGATTCGAACAGATGAGGCAGCCTACGAACTGATAACACTTCCCAATCAAAAGTTAGAAGATAAATAATCGGTGACCTCTTCATACTCTTCCGTGACTTTTGCTGCCTTCTGATTCTACCAGACTCTCTATTTCAATCTTTCTCATCATCCAACCATTGAAGCTCTTCCAATACTGCTGTTACCGGCTGTTTCTCTGTTTTATTTTAAGAAGCCATAATGATGTAGAATAAATGTGCTTCGTTGTACATCTGCATTTTGTTATAGAACTGTCTAAAACTTGCGTGGCTAAACGGCAAAACAAATGCACGTGAATTACTGATTACATCCCACCTTCTCTGTTGTGCACTCGGATATCTTTGCATCTCATTGGTCTGCAGTCATGATTGACACACGTGTGGACCAGTCAATTAGTTTATGTTTTCCACGTACAGACTTAGCATAGTTTACCATAGCAACCATAGGCATCTGATAACAACTGAAAACTAGAAAATGCATTTCCTGAAGGAAATACCAGTGCATGAAATGCAAAGGTTAAGAAAGGAAGAAGAAAAGAAAGAAGAGTGAAAGAAGGAAAGAAGAAAGGAAAGAAGAGTGTAAGAAGGAAAGAAGAGTGAAGAAAGGAAAGAAAAGTGGAAGAAGGAAAGAAGAGTGGATGAAGGAAAAAAGAAAGGCAAGAAGAGTGGAAGAAGGAAAGACAAAAGGAAAGAAGAGTGGATGAAGGAAAAAAGAAAGGCAAGAAGAGTGGAAGAAGGAAAGACAAAAGGAAAGAAGAGTGAAGAAAGGAGAGAAGAGTGGAAGAGGGAAAGAAGAAAGGAAAGAAGAGTGAAAGAAGGAAAGAAGAAAAGAAAGAAGAGTGAAGAAAGGAAAGAAGAGTGGAAGAAGGAAAGAAGAAAAGAAAGAAGAGTGAAATAATGAAAGAAGAAAGGAAAGAAGAGTGAAGGAAGGAAAGAAGAGTGGAAGAAGGAAATAAGGAAAGAAAGAAGAGTGAAAGAAGGAAAGAAGAAAGGAAAGAAGAGTGTAAGAAGGAAAGAATAGTGAAGAAAGGAAAGAAAAGTGGAAGAAGGAAAGAAGAGTGGATGAAGGAAAAAAGAAAGGCAAGAAGAGTGGAAGAAGGAAAGAAAAATGGAAGAAGAAAATAAGAAAGGAAAGAAGAGTGGAAGAAGGAAAGAAGAGTGAACAAGAGTGGCTCTGGATGAAGAGATAAAGAGAGTGAAAATATTGAAAAAAGGAGATAAAAATGGAGTGAAGAAGAGAGATTGAGTGTGAGAGAAAGTTGACAGAGAGAAAGATGGAGAGATGGAGAGAAAAAAAAATAGAGAATGGATGGTGTCTTAATGTTCCTAGTTACAGTTAAATTGAGAGGGACAGAGAGAGAAGAGGTTCTTTGGATTTGGCACAGGTGTCAGTGAAGCATACTAAGGCAGAAGGCAGTAACTTCTATGTTAAAGCTCAGTGGTATGATAACAATGGAATAATGACCCTATTAATTAATCAGTAGGAATACTATTTCATTTATCACAATTACCAATACAATGATTATCACACACACACACACACACACACACACACCATTGAATTATCACATTAAGCACATAAAACAATGAACTTGAATTGTCACATGAAACACATAAAACATCTATGTCAGTCCATTGGGGTGTTGTGTGTGTGTGTGTGTGTGTGTGAGAGAGAGAGAGAGAGAGAGAGAGAGAGAGAGAGAGAGAGAGAACGATAGAGAATGAGGCCCATTTTCCCCCTCCACATGCCCCCGCTCGCCAAGCGAAGTTACCCGATTTAGATGCACCTTTTTCGGACTAGCCACAGGCACTGGGTGGGGGAATAGCCCGATAGCTTAGCATATCTGCCATGCAATTCTAATGGTAATGCTACCTAGCTTGGTATGCTAACTGTCGGTAGCCTATACATCGTGAAATCAACCAAAATACTGATGTCACTGGCTTTAATTTGATAATGGCATGTTAGTAGTACATTTGATATCAGTACATTTGTTTAATTACTGCTGATATTTTACAAATACGTCAAAAACTAATTTTTGACCAAACTTGAAGTTACGGTCTTTTGCCTTAGCACGGCAGAGTAAAGCACAGGTGCAAGCCAGTTTAAAGACCCTATTATGATGTCATAATGGCCCAATGTAAGTCAATGGGAGAAATTTATATTCGTTTTTCTTTAATATCTTAAAAAGTATCAAGTTTAGAAAAGTGAAAAATACATAGCATAAGTGTCGTTTACAAGACCTACGCGACAAAGTTTGAATGAAGTTTCTACGTTAAGTGGTTCGGGCTGAATTAATCGCAGAAAAAGGTAACAAGAACTAGAAAATGCATTTCCTGAAGGAAATACCAGTGCATGAAATGCAAAAGTTAAGAAAGAACGAATAAAAGAAAAGTGAAAGAAGGAAGGAAGAAAGGAAAGAACAGTAAAAGAAGGAAATAAGAGTTGAAGAAGGAAAGAAGAAAGGAAAGAAGAGTGAAGAAAGGAAAGAAGAGTGGAAGAAAGAAAGAAGAGTGGAAGAAGGGAAGAAGAAAGGAAAGAAGAGTGAAGAAAGGAAATTAGAGTGGAAGAAGGAAAGAAGAGTGGAAGAAGGAAAGAAAAGTGGAAGAAGGGAAGAAGAGCCGAAGAAGATAAGAAGAAAAGAAAGAAGAGTGAAAGAAGGAAAGAAGAAAAGAAAAAGGTAAGAAGAGTGGAAGAAGGGAAGAAGAAAGGAAAGAAGAGTGGAAGAAGGAAAGAAGAAAGTAAAGAAGAGTAGAAAGAAGGAAAGAAGAAAGGAAAGAAGAGAGGAAGAAACAAAGTAAGGAAAGAAGAGTGAACAAGAGTGGCTCTGGATAAAGACAGTAAAGAGAGAGTGAAAATATTGAAAGAAGGAGAAAAAAGTGAAGCAGAGAGATGGAGTGTGAGAGAAAGTAGAGTGAGAGTGATAGAGAGAAAAAAAAGTAGAGTATGGAAGGTGTCTATTAATATTCCTAGTTATACAGTTGAATGGAGAGGTACAGAGAGAAGAGGACCCTTGGAGGCTTGCTGCAGGTGTCAGTGAAGCACAGGTGCAAGCCAGTTTAATTACCCTATTATGATGTCATAATGGCCCAATGTAAGTCAATGGGAAAATTTAGATTCGTTTTTCTTTAATAACTTAAAAAGTATAAAGTTTAGAAAAGTGAAAAATACATAGCATAAGTGTCCTTTACAAGACCTACGCGACAAAGTTTGAATGAAGTTTCTACGTTAAGCGGTTCGGGCTGAATTAATCGCAGAAAAAGGTAACAAGAATAAGAAGAAGAAGAAGCCTAGGAATAACAATACAGGGCATTTCATGCACTGTAATAAGAAGAAGAAGAAGAAGAAGAAGAAGAAGCCTAGGAATAACAATACAGGGCATTTCATGCACTGTAACTAGTCTTGGGTGCACGCGTTGTGTCAGACTGACAGGTCAGTCAACCTATGATATTGCAGTGGCGGTTCTACAGGGAGGCCTGGGGTGGCCCGTGCCCCCGTAGACATGTACTTGGCCACCCCTGCGGCCACCCCGTGCTGACCAAATAAAACAAAATATGAATTTATTATGATTTTACACCAAGCGCCAAAAGCGGTACTAATGCGACGCAACGTTCCACACGGGTAAATTAAAACAGCGCACTGTAGTTTGCCATGTGTGGTGCTTGTTGGAGAGAAGAGCTACGATTTAAATGTTTAGCTCGCTCCCTATCATTAATGGATCGCTGGGTCTTAAGCTTAAACTGGTAGTCTGCCTGTGCCTGTAGTGGTAACCTAGTGATGATATACAACTGTCTACCGGCTGAGCTGGTGATTTTTCTGCCACATGAAGGCAGAGAAGATTTTTTTCAAGAACCAAAAGATGGAAATATCCTATGCCTGTTGACTTTCCCAGATGTTATGTGAATACACAGACATCCCAAGTCTCCCTGAAGTTCCGGGAGTCTCCCGCATATTGATAACGACTCCTTGATGCCCGCAAATTACTTAAAATCTCCCGGAATCTAGAGCGAGCGAGCCAGACCGCGCACAGACGTGATCCAAACCGCGTTAGCGTCTGTGTAGCGCGCTCACAACAGAGAGTGAGAGGGACCTAGAGACTGTGCGTGTGTGAGGCAGTGTGCGTGTGTGCCTCAGGAGCATCCTGATTTACCTGTTTCGGTAAGTCAACAAATGAATTTTCAGTGTGGGTGGGCTTTTATCTCTTCTCCCGACCGAATTAATCAATAATGAAATTAATCAGTTCAGTGTATCTAGGAACAGGGCACAGGGAGAGTGCCCCCCAAAAAGAAAATGTAAGACATTTTACAACAGACTATACAAAGGTGTACATACCCCTGTCTTATAAAAGTAAACCACAATTACAGTCTTGCACACTGTACTGTCTGTAACAATGATTTCAGCATTGCCCATGGTGGGTTAAATGACTGTAAAAAAGACTTGTTGTTCATTTTGTATGGCCCTACCTCTCTTGCACTCATTCTTATAATGTTAAGTTAAGTTATACATGTTTATATGTTTTTAAAGTAATATTTATAATTTTATAATCTTTAAATATCATTTGTTGCAGGTTTTTTTTATGTGCCCCCCTGGTTAAACCCTGGCCCCTCCTTGGCCCCCCTAGTAAAAATGGTCTAGAACCGCCACTGGATATTAGTTACAGGTTCGCGTATCTTGCTGGCTGATTGGGTTATCCTGATAAGCAAGGGGTCATTGAAGAGCTTAGATGATGGCCTTTCAACCGTAGATATACAGCTTTTAACCGTGTACAACACAAGACTTGCCTGAACCGGAAGTAGTTTCCATTTAATCGTAAATGTACCTGTACTCTTTTTAGTTGTGTGGGTTTATCATGGAAATTATGAATAAAAACATGGATTAATGTGGATAATTATGGTGTTGTTTTACAGTTTGAACTTTAGGGTAAGTGATTCTACCGTTTATTTCCACCAAACTTATTAGACTGCACATGAAGATACATTACGCTATAAACTTTTGAAAACTGACGAAAATGGTTTTTACAGTGCATGAAATGCCCTGTATTGTTATTCCTAGGCTTCTTCTTCTTCTTATTATTCTTGTTACCTTTCTCCCATTGACTTACATTGGGCCATTATGACATCATAATAGGGTCTTTAAACTGGCTTGCACCTGTGCTTTACTGACACCTGTGCCAAATCAAAGGAACCTCTTCTCTCTCTGTCCCTCTCAATTTAACTGTAACTAGGAACATTTAGACACCATCCATTCTCTATTTTTTTTCTCTCCATCTCTCCATCTTTCTCTCTCAGTCAACTTTCTCTCACACTCAATCTCTCTTCTTCACTCCAATTTTATCTCTTTTTTTCAATATTTTCACTCTCTCTTTATCTCTTCATCCAGAGCCACTCGTGTTCACTCTTCTTTCCTTCTTCCACTCTTCTTTCCTTTCTTATTTTCTTCTTCCATTTTTCTTTCCTTCTTCCACTCTTCTTGCCTTTCTTTTTTCCTTCATCCACTCTTCTTTCCTTCTTCCACTTTTCTTTCCTTTCTTCACTCTTCTTTCCTTCTTACACTCTTCTTTCCTTCATTCTTTCCTTCTTTCACTCTTCTTTCTTTTCTTATTTCCTTCTTCCACTCTTCTTTCCTTCCTTCACTCTTCTTTCCTTTCTTCTTTCATTATTTCACTCTTCTTTCTTTTCTTCTTTCCTTCTTCCACTCTTCTTTCCTTTCTTCACTCTTCTTTCTTTTCTTCTTTCCTTCTTTCACTCTTCTTTCCTTTCTTCTTTCCTTCTTCCACTCTTCTCTCCTTTCTTCACTCTTCTTTCCTTTTGTCTTTCCTTCTTCCACTCTTCTTTCCTTTCTTCTTTCCTTCTTTCACTCTTCTTTCTTTTCTTCTTCCTTTCTTAACCTTTGCATTTCATGCACTGGTATTTCCTTCAGGAAATGCATTTTCTAGTTTTTTTTTTAAATCTGCTACTTGTGTCCACGTTTAGTCGATTTAGGTTCATTATACATACTTTTGACATGCACGATCGTAAAGCCAGTGGTCTTGTCGTTTGTTTGACATATAGTTTGTTTACTTTAGTGAACATTGATATTACGCTAGCTTAACAGTAATAGCATGAAGATTTAAATAGAATCTCGGCCCGCCGGCGGGCCAACAGAGTTTAAGAGGCTAAACCGTTCGAACAGCTGTAATTCAGTCCTATTTTGACAAGTCGAGGTGATTGTGGTCTGAAGATAATCTGTGCCAAATTTGGTGAATATTTGATATTCACTAAAAACTTTATATTCATTCTTCTAAAACTGATTGTTCAAATCCTTGATTGTGATTGGCTAAAAGCCGTTGTAAAATCCAGCATTTCCTTACAATTTGACCTGATAACATTCCATATTACTGCGCAGCGAATGACAAGGCATTCATATAGCGCATACCCAGTGTTCCATCTGGCTGTTGCGTTGCTTCAAGGGTTGCGTGGCAACGATTTATTTAGGAACTATATTTTTTAGTGGCGGAAGAATGACGGTTTATCATTACAGTGCATGAAATGCCCTGTATTGTTATTACAGTGCATGAAATGCCCTGTATTGTTATTCCTAGGCTTCTTCTTCTTCTTCTTCTTCTTCTTCTTCTTCTTCTTCTTCTTATTCTTGTTACCTTTTTCTGTGATTAATTCAGCCCGAACCGCTTAACGTAGAAACTTCATTCAAACTTTGACGCGTAGGTCTTGTAAACGACACTTATGTTATGTATTTTTCACTTTTCTAAACTTTATACATTTTAAGATATTAAATAAAAACGAATCTGAATTTCTCCCATTGACTTACATTGGGCCATTATGACATCATAATAGGGTCTTTAAACTGGCTTGCACCTGTGCTTCACTGACAGCTGCGCCAAATCAAAGGAACCTCTTCTCTGTCCCTCTCAATTTAACTGTAACTAGGAACATTAAGACACCTTCCATTCTCTACTTTTTTCTCTCTCCATCTCTCCATCTTTCTCTCTATCCCTCTCAGTCTACTTTCTCTCACACTCAATCTCTCTTCTTCACTCCATTTGTATCTCCTTTTTTAAATATTTTCACTCTCTTTTTCTCTTTCACTCTTGTTCACTCTTCTTTCCTTCTTCCACTCTTCTTTCCTTCTTTCACTTTTCTTTCCTTTCTTCACTCTCCTTTCTTCTTTCCTTCTTTCACTCTTTTTTCCTTTCTTCTTTCCTTCTTCAACTATGATTTCCTTCTTTCACTCTTCTTTCTTTTCTTCTTCCACTCTTCTTTCCTTTCCTCACTCTTCTTTCTTTTCTTCTTTCCTTCTTTCACTCTTCTTTCCTTCTTCCTCTCTTCTCTCCTTTCTTCACTCTTCTTTCCTTCTTCCACTCTTCTTTCCTTTCTTCTTTCCTTCTTTCACTCTTCTTTCTTTTCTTCTTCCTTTCCTAACTTTTGCATTTCATGCACTGGTATTTCCTTCAGGAAATGCATTTTCTAGTTGTTATTATTATTTATTTTTGATTCCTGTTTTTGATTCCCTTCCTGTTAGACCGATTACCTGGTGACCATTGGTGGGCACAACGCCCAAGTCGCAACAAGGCGAATTCTGGTGACACTGCTTGGGCAGGGTTTGGCCCTCTTAATGAATTGGAGTGGCACTCATGGGAAGTGGCCATTTCAAACGTCAAAATTAAGGCACATCGTAAAAGGTAAGCTACCTTTATAGTATTACAAACATTACATTAAATATAAAAAGACACCGTTCTACCCAACACCATTCTAGTTGTTTCATACCTATTTGCTCTTTGCTTTGCAGAAGCTGTTAGAAAAAGTTGCCCGCAGAACCCAAAAAAGGAGGAGGAAATCAAGGTATGGCTAAGGAATGCACGAGACAGAGGAGGAGGAGGACGGGAGGAGTGCTTCCAGAGGCAACTCACAAGGAGGGAAGAAGATTAATAGAGACACACACACACACACACACACACACACACTTGCATCTAATAAAGTCATTAATTTGAATTCCTTTTGTCTATTGTACATTTTCTGACAAGTTGTTAGTAATGCTGTAAATGCATCCATTTTGGATTTGCAGAATAAATATATTTTTCCTAAAAAGAATATATATATATATATATATATATATATATATATACTATAAAATATAAAAATATTCACTATAAATAAGTGAAAAATTAGTGCGGGCTCTGTGAGGGCTCTGTGTGGGCTCTGTGAGGGCTCTGTGTGGGCTCTGTGTGGGCTATGTGCGGGCTCTGTCAGGGCTATGTGAGGGCTATGTGAGGGCTCTGTGGGCTATGTGAGGGCTGCCCACGCAGGGCCAATACAGCGGGGCCAACGTTTTGCCAATGAGCAAAGTCTTACGGGCCCCGCGCGGGCAGCCCTCACAGGGCCCTTGTGCCAGCCCAGAGGGGGCCCGCATGGGGCCCGTGGAGGCTTGCTTGCTGGGAGGGCTGCCATAGACTCCCATGTGTGTAGCCTAATAATAATAAATAGAAAACCAATGGGTGGCTTTCGCAGCTTCGCCACCAATAATAAATAGAAAACCAATAGGTGGCTTCGCTGCTTGGCCACCAATAATTATCACCATGAAAAAGTCCTGTATATTGTTTTATGTCATAGTTGTTTTAGTATGTTTTAATTGATTAATAGCCTACGTAGGGTAACTAACAAAACATTCCACCCAAAATAGTTTGGATCATTACCAAACAACAGCTTACCTAGTAACCTAATACCATTTCAGAAGTGGTTCTTTACAGTTCTTTACAGCTCAGTGCCTGACAGTATGAACAGATGCAGTGAGTGAACATAGGCTTGCTAGGCGATGACATTCTCTCTCTTCTACTAAAGATCCAACCGCTCAAACCATACCTCAGTATGAGATTTTTACACAGGCCAACATCCATCAAAGACCATATTGTCACATTTTTATGAGAAGTCTGTAAGGTGGACTAGACATCCTTTGAGTTTGGGTCCGTTTTAATGGACACAGTGCCCCCTATCGACAATAACTGCTCAATTGAACACTCCAAAGAAGAGACTTTCTATTAGTAATCCCTATCACTACATCAACTACATTAGTGGACACATTTAATTTTGTCCGTTTACCTCAGCGCAATGCCGGAGCCCAGCGTAGGCTAAATGTAATGTTCCAGCATAGCCTGATACACACGACACTTACCCTCTCTCAGACCCCTAGTGTTATTGGAAGTGGTAAGAGACGATACGGGTATTTACAACAACGCAACAAATGTGTCTTGACACAAAGGTCAAGTAAGGAGCAAGGAACCTGGGGTCAAGGGGCCCCGTTGAGATCGTCCACACAAACAACCCTAAACATAACTGATGACATCATTTTGCAAGAATTTCAATTCCTGGATGGCAGGTCGCGCGCTAATCCCACTTCCATGCCGGATTTCTAAAACAAGGGGGGCAGGCTGGCAAATAGACAACAACACCGGATTGAGGAAATTGACAAGGGCATACCATGTGCAAAACAAACTTGTTTAAAGCTGACAACCATGCGACACGACATGTTAATTTCAAACATTCAAGTGACCGTCGCCTGCCTCGCGTAGGTTATACCTCCCTTGTCAGTTTAACCTCCACTGTCATATAACTGCGGTGATATTGCTGTCGGAATAGTCATGCATATGTTCCTCGTTGCTGTCTTTCTTACGGTACAACTGCAAGAGACTGAATCATGGGGCACCGCAGCCAAATACGCAGTGAATTGCCCAGAGCGCTGCAATGTGGACCTGTGCGGCTCGACGCAGAGGTGCAGACGGACGGTCCTGGATGATTGCGGTTGCTGTCAAGTCTGCACAGCGGGGAGGGGGGAACACTGTTACCGCACCGTGTCTGGGATGCACGGGGTGAAGTGTGGACCCGGGCTCTTCTGTGACTTCTACAAAGACGAAGATGATTATGGTGATGAGTATGGCATTTGCAAAGGTAAGATATTTAGGCTACCGATGCACCTGCACTGCACCATTCCATTTGTAAATTATGGTGTGACCGAGTTCAGACGTCTCAATTTCAATACATTATCACAACCAACAATCCTACCACTGGTGTTATGGAATATCATCATAAAAGTTGTTTCTTATTTCTATTAGAGATTATTGATCGGTTGCCGAGAGGATATAAATGACCCTCAAAAAACGATTAAAGTGATCACCTGTAGGCTTTCATCCTAACAGCCTGTAGATCAGGGTGCATAATTGATTTAGTTTCAGATTGAATACTTTAAACGATTTTATGGATTGAAACAGACATTTATGATTATAGGCTATTATTTCTCATGTTCAATCGTTTTCCCATCTTAATGGATAAATCAGGTTGTTTTGAATATCCCACAAAAGAAGTGGGCTGTAGTTCTGATACTGGCTAATATAATAATATGCTCTGAGTTTGAGTAATCTTAAAATGCAATTATAATTAAATGTGTTTTATTGTTTGAAATGTGTTGCTATTTTCTGAATAAGATTACAATGGCGTTCGTCTCTTTTTATATATTCCTTCTCTTTCTCAGATTGCCTGTATGGCACATATGGAGTTGAGTGCAGAAAAACCTGCAACTGTAACGCTGGAGGAATTTGTGACAGAGAGACTGGAGCTTGTCTCACTTTCAAATTCTTTTCAAAGATGACCAGCAAGATTCGGGAACATGGGACCACTGGTGAGTGTCTTTTGTCATACATTTGAATGAATTCAGTGACATCAGATTTTTCTCAACAAAGCTACAAATCAGACAGAATTTGTGTTAGACATGAAAATACTGAAGACAATACTAAAATACTTTACCATACTTTGCTAAATGGATATATACATATACATACAGTACCAGTCAAAAGTTTGGACACACCTTTAATTTCTTTGAAATGTGTTTTCTTCACTTTTATTATTTTCTATATTGTAGATTAATACTGAAGACATTTAAACTACGAAAGAACACGTATGGAATGATGTACAAAACAAAAAGTGTTATGTAGAAAATAACTAAAGTAAAGAAAAAAGGTGTGTCCAAACTTTTGACTGGTACTGTAGGCCTACATATACATAGTAAGAGACATATTCCCCTTAATAATAGGCTTTTTGAGTGTTAGTATGCAAATGGACTCTCTGAATTTTGAGTGTCTCCAGATGTAATGTAAATTAAAGGGAAGGTACGGTACGGTAATTGCCATTGTATTTCTCTTCTTCTTTAGGTGAGGAGATGGGTTCTGGAGACAGCGGGGAACATCTCAAAGACAGGTCCACATCCCCCAAATGGAATCCTCGCTGACAGACTTATTTATAGTTTGTTTAGCCGCAATGTAGCATATTAATAACTTAAATGATCAATAAATGGTATATTTTATTATGTCTGAAATGAATAAATCAGATGTGTGATTATTCAGAGTTTTATACAATATTTTCAAAAGCAATGGTGAAGTGCTGATTTTATACCAAACATGCAAATATATTCTCTTTCTCTTACCTATATTTCTCTTTCATCCTATCTTTATCTCTTACTCTTACAATCATACTCTCGAAACACACACACACACACACACACACACACACACAAAACTTACAGACAAGGTCTCAAAGGTTTGATTTGCCAGACCAAAAACACTATTCTGAATGTAGCAATATAACCATACACAATACAATAATGGTTGAATGAAATCTTTAAAGTATGGTGGTACAGTTCCATGCTGTTTTGCCTCTACTTGCCACAAAGAATTTCATGGACATACGGTGCAAATACGGTGTCCCTCTTTGCCCTATGAAGTATTATCTAATCTAATCATTGGTATAGATTAGACGTAGATCTAGATATCTAATCATAATGGAATTGTGAGTATTAATCCTTAAATCCAGCATTATTATGTGACCTCAAGAACACTCATGGTAAAATGTGTGGTCTTTAAATGGTCAGAAATACATCCTTCATGTCTTGTATTTGTTATTGTCTGTTGTTGTTGCATTACACATTTCATAACTGGACATTTTAAAAAGTTTAACTTAAATTCAAAAGTTCATTAATATCACAGATGTTGAAGAATAAAATGCATCAATGCTTGGAGCAAGTACTTGGATATTGTATTTATTCCAGTATTATTTAATGTAATAAATGTCTGTTTATTTGGATGTCTGGGTGGTGTTGGTGTGAGTGTGTGTGTGTGTGTGGGGGTGGGGGGGGATATGTGTGTATGTGTGTGAGAGAGAGTTTACGTGTGTGGGTGTTTGGGTTGGTGGGAAATTGGGTAGGTAGGCGTCTCAGCTTTTTCCAGCCCAGTGTCCCTTCCAGTAACTCGTTTGGTCCCAGAACAGGCATACCTTCATTGAGACTCCTCTGAAAATACCCCTCAGTATTAAAAATAGCTGTTTTACCCCTCACCTCTCTGAGCTGTGAGTGCTCGCTTGTTTTCCAGCATCCAGCTTGTTTATTTCCTGTCTTTCCTGACACCTGTGAAAATGGCCTCTCTTCCTGTTGTTGTTGTGTCTGCCCTGGGGACAGGATTCCGAACACGCTGGAATTTGTCAAGTGACACACGTCATCATAGGACCGTCTCGACAGACGCAGACGTCGGAGTTTCCGCCTGCCTTGATCCGAAATTCTTTCCTGACGGTGTGTAAAAAACCCTACACACAAACATGTTTTATTGACATGATAGGCATAGTGGTTTCTCTCATGCATTCCTTTGGTAAGGAGCTGTATTTATTTAAAAACCTGTGACGGAACGTCACTTAAGAATACATGTAACATTTGGCATTGCTCACTTTTTCTAAATCCTGTTCAGACGCTTTGCTTAAATGAAGGCCATCATTTTTAGATGACTCATGGTTTGTTATGGTTTGTATGATAGAAGTGTCCACAACACACTTTCCTGCAAAATTTAATTTAGCCAACTTTTCCTTTTCAGGCTAGACAGCTTACCAACACAGATGTTTTAAAAACAGGTCCCATTACAGTCCCATTACACCTTAAAACTCTACTGATCGAGTAGAACTCACGCTTAATATCTGGTTAAACCTTTTTCCTGACATTTGTCCATAATTATCTTTATGCATTTGCCCGATCCCAGCAGTGACCATTTTTTATTGAGTATAGTTGTTGTACTGATCTGATGCCAGAACTAGTTATACTTATTGCAAACTTTTCTACTGGTTAAGAAAGTGTTCGTACATAAGTCTGCTCTGCAACACAATGCAAGAACTAAAAGCAGCAATTTGTCAGTTGTGTAATGTGCCTGATAACCTTGACCTGGTCAAGTCAAATGTCTACTGTGCAATCCCACCAAGGGGAGTGTATGTAAGGGGGTGTGGAGGGGGCTCAGTGTGATTTGATGAACTTGCCTGGGGAAGGTGTTGAAATTGCTCAGCTTCTCAGGCACGCAGGTTCTGGCAATTCCCTTGAGAACCAAAGAGCAGGGACTTCTCTAGCCAGACAAAGGGACCACTGAATAACAGGAAAATACTGGTGAGAAATATTCTTTATCTGACTCCCCCAAGCACGTCAGCATGGCAAGACTAACACAAAGGTGCGGCGCAGTAAATAGCCATTATAGTGCAGGACACCGTTGCCCCTATTTACAGTAAGCAAAGCCTCTGCGAGTTGTTTATTACAGTGAGCTGGCGTGCTAGATGAATATCAACACAACATGACCTTTCTAGGAAACTGAACGATGTCTGAGAGAGTACCCCCCACCTCCACCCCACAACTAAAATAACAATGAGTCGGATATCTAAATCTGGGATTAAAGAACCTGTGAATAGGAGTGAACTGATTAGGGGGTTGGAATGTTATGGCACTTCAGAGTTGTGTGGAACCATCCAATAACTCTGACAAGCTTGAGAAGCCATAATTACATATTCCTGCGTTCAGCTAGCACACAGGGCCATTGCTTACGGTTTACAAGTGCACTAGTGACAGGGTAATAGACTTTTAGGAACGCACCGCAGTCACTAATGAAGAAATGGAAATACTGAGCCCAGGTCTTACCCTTGTGACCTGGAGAACTAGAGCCCACAATTAGATTTTTGTGTAGTGAAAACACAATACAAAGGTAACAGGAGTGTGTCATCAGAAATATTTAAGTATCGTACACAAGAAATGTAATAGTGGACAATAGAAATGCATGTTTTGAGAATATTTAGGTATAACCGTCTTCTAATCTTCATTTTATTGAGCTGATGTGATATGATATTGTTAGTCCAGATGATAATGTAGCTACAATGAGCTTTTCATTAATGCACTGATTGCTGCGAGTATAAAAACAAATCACCCTTCGTCACTTGTGTTTGATTTGTTTAATGTTTCATTTTCTTCAAAGACAAAGCAAGTTTCCTCTGTCAGTTTTTTCTATTTCCCCCATGGCGGTCTGGCATCACCGACCAGTATTAAACCCAAATGTTATCCTTGAAAACCCCACCCTCCACCCACCCTGACACAGATCCTGTTATCTCAGAAAATATGATACTCATTTCTACACCTTGTGTGTGTCCGTGATAACCTCACAGGACAATGAATCATTCAAATGAGTCTTTTCATGTATGCGTCATATATTGTATGAAACATTTAAATCACCTAAAAACTTCATTGCTTTCTGGAGGAGAACATCTCCAAACCGCACCAAGGAAAGGTTCCAACACTTCAAATTGACCAGATCTGGAAAACCATCAACATTACACAAATAAACCTTGACTTGTTCATTAAATAGTCTACAGAAAACAATGTTTTCCTTGTTGAGAGACACTGACAGCCTCAGTCTGTTTTAGTAACTTTTCTACACTTCTACCCACCACAGAAGGCAAAAATTGGATTTGGAAAATGTCTTTTAGTTGCACTGTTCATGCTTTGGAAAGAAACAGAGTAAATTGAGAACCTTTTTGAAATACCTTGCATCATAACTGTGTCTCTTATTGATTTAGTCAATCTGTCATCAGGCTAGTCTTTTGTGTGATCATTTACAGTCTACAAAGTTTGGGGAGAAAAGTGATTCCACAATTCCCTGTGTTCCACATGTCACATGACTCGGATTTGTCAGACCGCACAAAGATGAGTCTAAGAAATTGGTATTCCATGTTTGTGGTTGTTAACCCACAGGGAGACCAAACCAAACATGAGCGCATACTTAATATAAACTTAGCATGCCAAGACTGAGCGACAACACAGACCATTTTCACTTTTTTTTATTGAAAACAACGGTATACAATAATAAACTGTACTGTTTTGTACAAAAGGTAAAAGTAGATCTTATGCTCTTCATTGTCAAACCCCTTGAGTAAAACAAACAAGGTGTTTCTTAATTTGCTACATGCTTTCATGAAAATGTGCATGTACATTTAGTGCATTAAGCAATTCAGCATAATGTTCAAAGACCTTGGGAAGCTGAAAACATTTCTTACGTCTTAAGTTTATTAAAATCAAATGGTGGAGGACTAGTGATGAGACCTGATTGTAATGCAGATTATTGCATGCAAATGTTCATATTGTGCTTTTGTTAAAGGAGAACATTTTCAAAATTATCTTTTTGCTTTTACTCATGTCATATTAACATATGAATACTATTTATATGTATTATTTTTATTTCATGACACAATCCAGATGAAATATGATCGGTTCAACAGTTACACTAGCAGTTACACAATTTGTGTTCAGATACTCAGGCGTCCTTGCTGCTTAATCAATACTGTACCACTTGATGGCAGTAGAGTACCCAGAGTTTAATCTTGCAGCAGAAAAAGTAAGAACATCTGACTTTTTCACACGTGTGAAAATTATGTGAAAAGATAACG
This sequence comes from Sprattus sprattus, assembly GCF_963457725.1. NCBI lineage: Eukaryota > Metazoa > Chordata > Actinopteri > Clupeiformes > Clupeidae > Sprattus > Sprattus sprattus. The sequence continues at coordinate 4,534,217 of NC_137909.1, read as the reverse complement.
TGTGGCCTTGGTGATTGTTTCAGTGACGCTCGATACATTTTCAACACAATGCATTGTTTGAATGCCAATGTCTGTGGACCTTACAACAACAGATAGCTGCTTAAAGATGAATCATGAAGTTTTGGTCTGAAACTAGCAAGGTACCTACATAAAAGGCATGCAAAAACATTGCAGAAACCGCCAACAGCAGCCTATTTGGAACATTAAACATTAGACATTAAAAGCTTGCTGACAAGGCTTTTATTACGTATGTCTGGGTGTTCCAACCATAGACATATATACGTAAGGGATAATGTATAGAACGCAGGTCCTTATCGGAAAATAAGTCCCGACAGGGTGAACCGGACACCGACGCGAAGCGGAGGTGTCTTGCTTCGCCCTGAAGGGACTTATTTTCTGATGAGGACCTGCGTTCTATACATTATCCCGCTTATTATACGGCAACTTGCCAAAACAAAAAAATAACTTAACACAGTGTGTCTTTTTACAATGTATTTGTTACTATACGTAGTGTTAAAAAGCAGAGAAATAGTTCGCCAAAGACGTTGAACTTCAAAGACGTTGAACATTCTTTAGAACACAGCTGCTCAACCGTCCGCTGAAACTCCATTGATAAGTTACCGGACTCAATACTTTCGGAATGATACGAAAGACCTATATCAGAAGCACAAAACCCGTTGCCATTGACAGCACAGCGGTCATTATATGCAGGTCATTATATGAAAATAAGTACCTGCGAACGTTGGGGATGGCCCATTCAAATCAACGGGGCTTTTTGGAACGTTCTGAAGAGCCGTATAATAAATGTATATATGTCTATGGTTCCAACCCTAACCACATAACTGTAGTGCACGGTCTTGACTGCTAGTGGGAACGACAACTGAGTTTATCCTTCCCACAACCATATCCAGCCAAAATTAATTTGAAGAAGATACCACCAAGGAGCTGCTCTTAAATCACTCCAGGAAGTGGCAAATTGTTGCATACTGTTGCTTAGTTTAAACGTTTCGTGTTGGCCTAGCTTACAGCTGGGCGTGCTGTTATGGCTGAATTGCCGTGGTGTAGCTGAAGTCATACAAACAACAGGTTCGAGGCCATGCTATGTAATTAGCAGTGCTTACACGACGCATAATCTACAGTCAGAGTCTACATAATAGTTTGTAACTAAAATGCAGTCATGTTTGCTCACTGTCGTGTTTTGAGATACAGTAATGAGGGTGCTACAACGATGTCGTTTAAACTCAGGCACCCTGCAGGCTTACGTTTGACTTACAGCTTTTATTTGCTCCCCTGCCCAGCGTGCTTCAAAGGCTGCCAGGTCGAATATCATCCGGTTCTCTTCACAACCACCACAACTAAGCTAAGCTTCCAGAACCTGCTGCGTATCCCCTGCCAGAAAGAGCACTGATGTGGTGTACTGTGTTAAAACACAGCAGATTCAGGTTGCACCAAAAGAGCCAGGTGCTCGAGGTAATGGTCTGACCGACGACTTACGGTAACCCGTTTCGAAAGTTATCAGTCTCAAGGTCATAGGCTACATTTCAGGGGGTGCGCAGCTTTAATAAATGGAAAAAGGAGATTATAACTGTTAATATGATATAACCTACCCTGTGTCAGTGTGTGCAGTACCTCAAAATGTATTATTTTGTATTCTATTTTGATCTCTCTTATTCTTATTTGAAAATGTGCATGTTGTGCAAATACACACACTTTACATTTTGTACATGCAGTGTTCAAATGTGTTCAAATAATCACTGTATGGCTGGAATAGAAATGAGAATAACTGAGGATTGTACGTGGTGAACAGACTATGTACATTATGGACAATAAAATAAATTGACTAATAAGTGATCATCTCAACGTGTGAGGTCGTTGACAGTGCCAGACTTTACTGGAAGATCATCCAAGAATTACCTTAAGCATACATCGACCATATAGACAATAAAATACTAAATCATTAGACCACCTATTACCAAAACTCTGTTATTTCACCTAAAGCGAATCAATTGGTGTGTTACTTTATTAGCATGTGATCAAAAAGAAAATCATACAATCTTACTTGCAATCATCCCAAGTCATTTATCTAATAACTATGATGACATTGAACGTGGTCAAATCTGACAGTGATCGATTGATATCCCTCCACTGCTGAGATCTAGCATGAGTGGTGGCTTACCAAAGAGCAGCTGTTAACATTGTTGAGGCGTTGACCCTATGACAGCACCTTTCAGCAGGACCAGAGTGTGCAAACTCCTGCCTCTGGCTACAGTATCAGTAGTGATGTCTGTCATCTGATATAGCTTGGATCTGACTCGGACTGTGTTTGCAGAGCAGACCGACGCGATAGCTGTTGGAGAGGAAAAGAAACGTGTCTCAACTGGTCAGGAGTGAGATACGCAGCAAACAGCTTGCAGTTCACAGGAGCAGTAGAGGGACATTGGTCGAAAATAAATAGGTGAGTCACCGCAGTACTGAATTGGTGAACCTGTAAATAGCATTTCCTTGAATGCCATAGATGATGTCTAATATGATGGCCAGGGCAAAGCTGAGGGTGCTTAGTCATGCCTAAAAAGGCAGTGTTTTTCACAGATATCAGTTGATGTGCAGTCTGCTTATTTGTGAAGTGTCTTGAGAAGGATGTGTCATGTTTGGGTATCACTGAAAATCATTACATATCAGTTGTAATAATTCACTGCATTCAATCTCTCCCCGTATTAAATACTGTATTTACATCTATCGAATGAGTTATGCATATCCAACATACATAGTTTGGCTTGTTTTACAGTTCTCCATTATTCTAAAATTCTTCAGATTTTTCTTTTTTTAAAGGGTAACTTGTGTCATACCCGTTTCAGCACAGTGTCATTCCTTGCTTGTTTGCATCCAAACATATGATCGGGCAAAGTCTTAGACTATTTCACATCCGGATCTAAGTCAGCTCAGTGGTATGTGTCAACAGTGGAATCTCACCAAATAAGCAGATTCTTTCTCTCTCCTCCTCACTTTTGTAAACAAATCCTCCTGAGGCCCTCTGGATCTCCCTTTTCATCAGTCAGAGACAGCCCACTCTTTGTACTGCACATGGATCCTCAGAGCTCTCCTCTAGCGGATGACTTGTGATTTTTGTACAATACATATGCACTCAAGCGACCATCATAGAGCACTCGTGTGCTCAACTTTAAAGCACTCCAGCCTCATACTGTTGTCATCTGTTATCTAGCATTTACAGTCTGTGATGACCCCTGGCGACCGGCGTCCTGTGACTCTGGGGTCTGAGCCTGTGGGATATGGATGTCATGGGAACCTAAATGTGGCGGGGTCTCCAGTGAGGGTCCTGCCCCCACACATTCTTGTAGGGGTGACTGTGGAGTTTAATTGCTCTTGGATGGCTCCCTCTGTTGCCTTAATGACATCATGGGTCACTGAGGTTGCATGTGTTTGGCCCCTTGGATGAATACAGTGAGGTCAAGTGGTGGACATCCATGGAAAAATGCATTTCCTGGGCAAACAGTATTTCTTTAGAATTTTGATGAATGATGGATGTCTGTTGAGCATCACATATCTGTGAAGAGATGAAGCCATGGTACTGGGGACTAATCTACTGGGAATAATGATTATCAGCAGCCAGCCATCAGTGAATTATGGTCATTATATCTTATTTAATAGAGCCAGATGTAACCCCACTGAGAGCATATGGTTATGGATAAAACACAGTACAAATCACGCCTGGACCACCACATTGACTTATCCATATGGGATGTATGGATTGAGCAGAACTTTCTAAAATCATCTGCCTTCAAAGCAAAGAATCATAAAACACGGGACGAGATGTTATGAGATGGTTCAAACATTTTCAGAGGTTTGAGTCATTGAAGATTGCATTAGGCAGGTAAAGCTAACTAATGAGTGCTGATTCCTGTAAACACGTCAATTGTGTGTCCTAATTGGAAGGAAAACATCAGGTGATGGAGAGGACCTGGGGTTTGAGCAGACCCTAAGCCCAACACTGTGGTAGAGGAAACCAGAGTTGGAATAGTTGGAGTAAGACTAGATCAAGAGGAACTCCCAGACCTTTTACCAAACTTGTACTGAGACCTCAGGTAAATTGTTGTCAGATAGTCATTCAGAGGGAAGTACACTAGAAAGATGGAGGGCTTGTGTCACCTCTCAGTAAGGTCCACACTTATCAGTGGTTATTTTCTGTTATGAGTAAATACCTCTGTTTGTTTTCATACCATTCAGCTGGAGTCAGTTTTAGATATATAGTAATAGAACCAAGATTTTGTGGATACACAGCCTCTGTCGAAACACCAGCGAAATCTGCAGCTGGGCAGTATTGTGAGTTCCTGTTTGTGTGTCCTTTACGGGAACAGGATGCAGTGTAAGTCCAGCAAGGAGGAGAAACCATTAAAGCCTTCTGCAGAGGGTGGAAAAAGCCTCGGGTGTCCTTGTGGATAGTCGGATCACAAGGGCAGTAATGGGTGCTCTTTTAAAAAGAATAGGAGGGCTTGCCTTCATTTTCAGAGTACAAAACTATATTTGGAAAGGCCAGTGCTTTTATACATCAACTGACTATTATGAATAAAAGCAACAAACCATATGCTTTATATATATATTTAGCTGCCGTTCACCGGGATGTACTTGAAACTCTTCCTCCTCCTGGTCAACCCCCTTCTCTCTCTCTCATTCTCTCAATTCAATTCAATTCAATTCAAAAGGTGCTTTATTGGCATGACTTAGGTCACTTACATTGCCAAAGCAGTTGTATACAATATACAACCATACATAGACATACATAATATTACAGTAATTAGTTTAAAAAAATCAGAAAGTCAAATATGGTGTGTGTGTGTGTGTGTGTGTGTGTGTGTGTGTGTGTGTGTGTGTGTGTGTGTGTGTGTGTGATGGAAATTGATATAGTCATATAATAACCATTGCATACATGAATGCTCTTGTGTGTGTGTGTGCCATGTGTACTCACAGTCTGTCCCCCACCCTCACCCATGGCCTATGCTAAACGGAACCTCTCTAGACATCCCCTCCCTATTCATGGCCTATGTAATACACATACCAGGACCTTAGGTAAGCATGTTCCGGAACATTCCGTGGGGGCTGGTGGTCACCTCACCTCCCCTCCCACTCCCACCCCCATTTGCCCAACTTGACCTATCATCCAAAGGTATCCCATGATTAACCAGTACCTAAACAGTAACACACACCCCCATTTTGACCTGTGACCTCCCATAGCTGACCTTATAAAAAGTCATACTGTTCATCGATATTCAGTCTTTACCCTGTCTACATGATTTGGAATTGACTCCCTGCAGTCGTACGTGAGGAATAAACACCAAGATCTTTGATTCACCTCGTGGTTCCATTGTCTAAAGTTTATTGTTGGATTCAGAGCTATCATGTGTGTGTGTGTGCACGTGAGTTTGTACATGCGTACTTGCAAATGTGTCATTCACTGTCCCTCAGGTTGTGGCATGCTATTATAATATATATATATATATCTCTCCTTTGCAAAAACACTGGTGATGGGTTTAAACCTCAGACTTCCGCATTTTGGCCATATGGGCAGCATGAAGTTTATTTAAGGGTGCTTATTGATGCAAGTGTTTTACAAACAAAGTGAAAAGAAAGCTAACTGCACAACGGCACACTCTAACAAAGGTCAAGCTAGAAAAAAAAACATAAAACAATTATACAAATAAAACAGCAGAATATATTTTTGTGCGGTGTGAAATAATAATGCAATTGCAAATTTCACATAAGACTCATCAGACCATAGTCTTTGTACTCTATTCCTTTGTACTGCATACTAAATTGTAGTAGCTACCTTGCCCTGAACATGGCTTCATCCAGTCAGATGTGTGACCTGAAAGTCTCCTTGAGGACTGTGGGAACCTTGTGGTCAACAGCTGTGGCACGGTGGGCAGCGTGTGCACATCATCAACATGGAGGCCCATTGTAACCATGGTGATTTATTATACCTGAGCGTCTCGGCATCTCTCCTCTGTCTGCCGTAAGCTGGGATGTAATGGAGTGGAAAGCGACCATATGGACACAGTGTGTAATGATGACCTTTGCCAGAAAAATATGTAAATATTTACAAAGCTTCACATTTGTTTAGTTTCTGTAGAATATATTTCGGAACAATTAGTTACTTAAAATATTGTAATTAACAATGACGCAGGGAAAATAACATACTAATTATACTCAAACAAAAAAAATGAAAGGCCATTAATTAATACTGCAAATAGTGCTGGGCTCAGAAAGTTGTCCATCATCCAGCAAGCTAGAAATATCTAGGGGTTGCAGCAGTAAGAGATGCAAATCCACCTCTTATGTCTGAGGAGAAGTTTAAACTTTTAATCAACAGCTTGAACTGTGGTAGTGTTGGGAGTTGTATCGAGACAATGTTTTTTGGCATAGCTACAGGTGTACAGATTTTATAAGTGTACTTTTGTCCAAGAGAGGATATTCTTGTGAATGAATTAAGGTGGCTCATCCTTAACCCTGTGGTATCATCGATGTCATTGATGACCCAATGTAACAGTTAAATAGAACCATATTGTGTATTGTGGTATCCTTAGAAAACAAAGACAAACATCACACTGTTGGTTGATTCCCATGACCAACAGCAAGGTAGTCTTGAAAATATTTTCGAATATTAGTTTGTTTTGAAATTGACTGTATGGATTTGTTTATACCAGTGCTCATCCTGAGGGTGCTCCACGTATGGCAAGATACAGTCAGTGCCAAAGACAGTATCATGTCTGCGCCGAAATATGTCATTCTTTTATTCACATTTCTACACTTGGTGGTGACACTCTGGTATATCCAATTCAACTGTATTCAAAGTGACTCCATTTAGGCTATAACCTCCCAGACTGACGTGCCACGTTGGCCATAAATTCACAGGTTGAATATCACTCCATAGCTATTGGGTGTCCAACTTGGCAGATGTACTAAAGTTGTGCTATGACAAATCTTATGGGGGTAAGATCATTCTTATCCCAGTGTGTTTTCTATTGCTGTGTTATTGCGTAATGTGGATATACATCAAGTTCTAGCCAGGAATGTTATCTATGGTTGAGAAGATAATGAGTTTCAGGAATACCAAGGCTCTGGAATGCAGTGGCGTGGCAGATGGTCAACCATACATAGTTGTGACATGTGTGTGCATGTGTGTTTGACACGTTTGTCCATTTTTAGTTTTAAGTGTGAATATAAGTGTGATGTGAGTGTCAGGGGCTTGTGCCCACAACCCTAACGTGACCAAATGAATAAATAAATACTTAAATAAATGACATTCATGACATTTTCGTGTACAGGCTCCATCCTGTTCCCTCAGACAGCAACGCGAACCATAAGTAACCATAACCATAACCACACTCAACACGAGTCTCGCAGTGGCATTGCAGCTGGACCTGACTTTGGCTAGACACCTTGCAAGTTGTAGCCCAGACATGCAGAGGAGTGGACTGGAATCAATTAGGTGTTCTCTTTGACAGAGAGATTATACAGATCAAGATTATGGATAAGTCGGATAATAAACTAAATATATGATAAGCACCCATCAGTTGACAGCAAAATAGCAGTTCAAAGTAGGCTACGTGTGGATGGATGGATGTAACTACTATATTAATAACATTGCATTTAATCTCACTTAAAAGGTTAGTCTGTATCAGGAATAAGAATTCAATACATTATTGCCTATGGGCTAGCTAGTTAGGTAGCTTGTGTGTGTGTGTATTTTATTAAATTGGTGCCCACCCGCCAGAAAAGGTTGCGTGATGTGTGTGTGTGTGTGAGAGAGATCCAGCATTCTCCACTTGAGCACTTTGATGCCCCCCTGTAAGTACAGGCTAGCCAGCGCTATAAATCTATGCAGTGGACGCCACAGTTCCCCCTGTCCCTCATACAGTGTGTGTTCAGCTGGGGCAGTGCCTGGGCGGGGTGGGGGACACACGGCCCCTCCCCTGTTTGTGCAGGCATGCTCCCAATCAGTCACCTCTGGCTTAGACAGACAGACAGACAGACAGACAGAGGGCCCAGGACAGGCTGAGATCCAGGACAGCACACTGTCAATCACGTGGAACTCTCTCCCTTCTCTACTGTGCTGGATGACCATCCCAAAGTCATGGGCTCCATTTCAGGGGAAAGAAATATGATTCCACCTCATAACCTCTTTGATGCTTTCATCTTACTGACTCTTACTGTAGACTCTGAATAACTGTGACGTGTCAGCGTACAAGTTTACGCAGGGATGACTTTAGAAGTCGGTCGTACGCGTGAATGAATTAACTGTAATGAAAGAAAAGCCTGTGAAAGCAAGCATGGGCAGGTGAGGTGGTGCACAGAATACATGCGCTAATGATGTGGTATGTGTGTGGAAAAACTCTCTTCCTCATGAGCAATAAGCATCACCGTGGAATGTATGTGTGCATGTCTCTGTGTGTGTGAGTTAGTGTGAACATGCAGATGTGTGTGTGTGTGAGTGTGCATGTGTGTGTGAGTGTGTGATTGACAGGTATGTGAGGCCAACAGTAGGGGCCCTGGCAGGACATTGAGAGTGTTACAGGAGAGAGCTTAGCCTCACACCAGCGGCATGGGCTCCCTCAAGGGACGACACAGACAGGGTGGACCTGCTGTTGTCCAGCACAGAGGCAGACAGACAGGAATAGAGACGGAAGTCTTGGTTTGGGATTAAGTGAATGAGAAATTCATTTAATGGTGTGTGGTAGTTGGTGGTAGGAAGGCCAGCTTTGTGTGTTGGAAAAAGTGACTTTGCAGAAGCTGATCTGATCTGTGTATTTACATACATACACACACACACACACACACACCCATCTTCCCTATCTGATTTCTAACTTCCCATACTTGTGTGGGAACATACTGTGAGCTGGTATACATGTGTGGGTATGTGTGCACGTGGGTGTGTGTGTGCGTGTGTGTGTGTGTGTGTGTGTGTGTGTGTGTGTGTGCGTGTGTGTGTGTGTGTGCGTGGGCTGCCCCGTGAGCCCCTGGTGGCTTTGCTCTGCTGATCTCGGCTGCCGTCCCTTGAGAGACTCACTGCATGCAGATGGCCTGAGCAGTCAGGGGAAAAGTTTATGACAGCCCTCGCTCTCTCCCTCCTCCCCCTTCTCTCTCTCTCTCTCCCTCTCTCTCCCTCTCTCGCTCGCACTCTCCCTCCTCAGTCTGTACACTCAGCCACATGGAGGTGACTACAGCTCTGACGCTCCTTCTCTCTGGCTTGGACAGTGGCGTACTCTGAGTAGCGTACCAGTGGATTTAATGTGTTTTCTGTTCAAGGGGAGAGACAGAAAAGGGCACTGAAACCGTCTCTGGTGAATTGCAGGTTTTCAGAGGTACGTACTTCTACGAGCAGTCTCTGTGCTTTTGTTTACATGCCAGGGTATACTCCTGTACTTGACTTGTGTGTATGAAAGCCTACGTGGTTTGTACATCCAGGAATATGTACACCTGTGTTTAGTGTATGCTTCAGCGGCTGTTTTTCTGAAGGAGAGTATGTGTTGCTGAAGGAGTTTAAGTTTGTGACACTACATACAGAGAGAGTGGGGAATACTTTTAATGCTGGTGTATATGCTGGTGTGTATCTGTGGTTGTGTGTAAGTGTGTCTCTGTCTGTGTATGTGTGTAATAGAGGTCATACCTCTTCACTGGACAGGTCCTCTCATCCCCTTTCACTGATTATCAGAACTGCAGAGAGGGTCGGAAGCTATCAGTGTGTGTGTTCTTGAGTGTGTCTGTGTGTATGTGTGTGTATATGTGTGTGTGCACTGTGACAGAGATGAGCTGTCTGCGGCTGCTTTCTCTCCTATCACGTCTATGTATAAACCGTCTTCATCAGGAGAGCACTGCTGTCTGTCACTGCTGTGTGTGTGTGTGTGTGTGTGTGTGTGTGTGTGAATGGGGGTCTAACGGTCAGATTTTCATTCGTCAGATGTTTCTGAGTCAGGGACTATTTATGTGTTTGTGTCATTTCCTCTCCGCACAGCAACCCCATGCCTGCTCAAACCATACAGTGCTTTTGAGCTTGTTTCACTTCTCTGCCTCACCAGTGCCAATTACGACGCCGGTGCAGCAAGAAGCTGACTATTTTCAGTCAGAAAAACACTGCTAAGGGAATTTTTAGAAATGGGAAGTGGTAAAGAAGTTTCTCTTTAAAGCAACTTCAGTGGGATTTAGTGTCATCTTAATTGATTTCATGTCGTCTGAGATGTAACCAGTATGAAGACTGTAGTTGCTGACTGAGTTTGAAGAAGTTCTGTGACGGACTTTGACTAACGACTCCTATTGGTTGTCTAACTCATGATCAGATCATTGTTGATGAGACAGAAGGGCATGGGAGAGGGGAGAGAGCAAAAGGAGCTAAAAGAAAGGAGAGGTTTTCAACAGTGGTCATACAACAGTGTGGCTTCTTTTAGACTTCCATTTCAAGGACACCAAAGTGTTCAGTTCTTTCGAAGAAGCAAACATAAAAAACATTGACACACACACACACTCACACACACACAGACTTACACAAAAACTTAAATAGTTTGTGGTCTCATGCTTGTATGCCATTCACAGATGAGTGAAATTCATCTGGTGCTGAATGCTGCCATATCAGGTGTCTTGGCTGTGTGGAATGTGTGTTTGTGTGAGGGTAACATCAGATGGAGTAGTGATGTCTCTGTCCCTGTCCCATTGAGCTCTCCTGAACGCATGAAATCTGTCTCTGTCCCTGTCCCATTGAGCTCTCCTGAACGCATGAAATCTGTCTCTGTCCCTGTCCCATTGAGCTCTCCTGAACGCATGAAATCTGTCTCTGTCCCTGCAGTAGACACAAAGGGGGCCAGACACAGGGGAGGGCACTAAATATTGCCCTGGCATTAAGATGCCCAGAACCACAACAACCATTTGGGTAGTGGGCACTTGGTATGTCTTCACCATAGGAACAGGGAGACTGAAAGAGAAAGACTTGAAATAGGCATAATGAAAGAGAGCAACAAAGAGGGTGAGATATTTATATATATATAGAGAGATACAGAGAGAGAGAGAGAGAGAGAGACCCCGCAAACAGGGAACGTCCCCAGGACGTTATCAGGACATTCGCAAGGTCCCCAATCGTCCCCAATTGGTCCCCGCCACAACGTTCGCTAGAGGACGTTAACAGAACGTTTTTGACGTTCGTAGCAAGTCTACCTTTGGTCCTTCTGTGACGTTCGCATGAGCCTTAAAACGGACTTTTAGGGAACCTTATAATTTGGTCTGTCAGCACACGTCCCCAGGACTTCCTTTAAAAACGTCCCCGTAACCTTTACCTGCAGGTCCTCTGCGTGACGTTCCCATAAGCCTTAAAACGTACTTTTAGGGAACGTTCTTATTTGGTCTCTCAGCATACGTCCCCAGGACGTCCCTCAAAAACGTCCCCGTTACCTTTACCTCTGGTCAACTGCGGGACGTTCGCATGAGCCTTAAAACGGACTTTAGGGAACGTTCTTATTTGGTCTCTCAGCATACGTCCCCAGGACGTCCTTCAAAAACTAAGTTTGTTGTGATAAACGTGTTAAAGTGACACAATAGTAATCAGACAGTGTTAGTACAGTGGGTAGCGATGTGGTTTAGTAATAGGAAGGTTTACGGTTCAATTCCCATGCCTGCAATCAAGTTTGTAACCGTGTGTGTCTGTGTGTGTGTGTCTATGCATATCATATGAAATGTGTAATATAAATGAACTTGAACTTGTGTGTGTGTGCGCCCTGTAAGCAAAATGACGGCTCCGCGATCTATTATTATTTTAATTTCTTCATTTAGCTCAGCAAAAACGGTCGTGCCTGCTACGTCCGCGGTGCGTCCTTGAATAACGTCTCCAGGACGTCTAAAACATAGACATATTATGTCTATGCGTCTAAAACACGTTCCCCAGAAGTCACCACAATGCCCTCAGGACGTTCTTGCAACTTCCTGCAGAACGTCCCCAGGACCTATAGAAACACGTTCCCCAGACGTAACCACAATGCCCTCGGGAGGTGCTTGCAACACCCTGCATAACGTCCCCAGGACCTATAGAAAACGTTTCCCAGTTGTCACCGCAACGTCCTCGGGACGGTCTTGGAACGTCGTGCAAAACGTCCTTGAGTTGTCAAGGGAACCATACACATTTACGTTTTTTGAACGTTCAGAGAGACCATTACAGGACGACGTAATTTTGCTTACAGGGGAGACCCTAGATGGCAGACATCACTGTCTGAGTTAAAGAGCAAGAAAGCTGGGCAGAGAGAAAGGCGAAGATTGAGAGCTCTGGAGCCAAAGAGGGAGGAAGAAGCGAGGGAATGACAGATAATGAACATAAATAACTGACTGAGAGAGAAAAGGAGAAAAAGAAAGCGAGGGAGAGGGAGAGTGGAGGGAGACAGTGGAAGTCTATGTGAGGAATGTCTGCAGAGCCACGGCTCCACTGCAGTACCCTGAGATCAGGTTGCTGTCAGCTGTCGTGGGCGGCCAGGTCCGGCTTTGTGATATCTGTTCATCCAAAAGAGAGAGAGAGGGAGGGAGGGAGGGAGGGTAGAGGAGGAGGGAGAGGTGGGATATATGAATACATACAGGGGCGGCCTTTCCTACAGGCGGCATAGGCGGCCGCCTAGAGCGCCATCTAGAGGAGGAGCGCCAAATAATGCGCCCGGAAAAAAAAAGAAAAACACAGTTATATATTTATTTTTTCCCGGGCACATATTTTGGCGCCCCTTCTATACCTCCAAACAATATTTTGACATTAAAAAACGAATCTAACATTTAACATCTAACTCCGAAAACGGAGGGGTAGGTTCTTCATTGGTGCTGACAGAACATGCTAGCATAGCGAGGCATTTGTTTCGAATGTGTGAGTGTATTATGAAGAGGCTTAAGCCCAGCGGCGTGCATGACTAGACGGGCCGGATTATCAATTTGCTCCTCTGCACATGTACTTATGATGTACAATACACATTAAGGGTTGCTACAATATGTTATCATGAAAACAGTAATGAACACAGTAGTTCAGAGATCAAACTGATTTTGGAGAAACAGTGTATAATGAGCGGATAGACAACACATGGGAAAACATTAATACAACTTCTTCAGGGGGTTATCAAACATTATTGTGAATGACGAACATTTACATGGATTTATGGGAACAGCCGCTCGACAGCGCCTCGTCTGCTGCAACTAATTACAAAACAAACTTCCTCCAACAACAATATCACGTAGGCCTATGCGCAAAGTAATTTATTCTTTTAACGACATTGAAGCGATAAAATACATTTCGCCACAAAGCTAAATTTAACAAATAATGATAATACATACTGTAACGTGCCGGCATAGTCGCCCCATAATGCCATGCGGCGGGCGCATACTTTTCTATGTGTGTGATGCACTAACGATGTTCCTGTTCCTTACTGTTCTCATTGCATGTCGTTTTTCTGTGTTGGGACTGAGTTTATACAGGTGTGTGACGGTAACACAGTCTATATGCGGCGATCGTTGTTGTGTTTATGTGAAATAATTGCAGTCTTACAAGGCAAAATAGCATTTGAAAGTTGCAAGTTGGAGTGAAGCTCGCCTAGAGCGCCAAATGTGCTAGGGCCACCCCTAAATACAATGTGTGTATGGAGGGCATGGTTGTAATTGTGTTGGTGAGATGCGGCAGCAGTTTTATAGTGTGGTCTGAGTGTGACATAAAAGACTGGAGAGCTGTAAGATGAGGCTGTACGACCAGACAGAGGACAACTTCATCAAGGTTAAAGAATTACATTATGAAACACAAGATTCATTTTCAGGGTTTTTAAGACTTTTTTATACTTGATTGTCTACAGTGAGATGAGAGAGGGAGGTTCACACAAATACTATTTGTGTGTGTGTGTATGTGCAGTCTCTTCATGGATACTGTGTTATTGTGTTGTGTGGCACTTCTCCTGAACTCCAGAGAGTCAATGTTCTGTATTGACTTCAGTGCACACAGTAAAACAGCCCTGTCAGAAGCAGTTATCTTGAGGAAGCTTTGTGTTTTGTCTTGAAGACCCGTGGCTCTCATGACTGTGTCTGAGACATATGCAGGTGCTATGTCTTCCAAGGTCTTAAAAAAAGCATGACTGGACAGCAAGTGCTCACGTTGAACAAAACAACCGAGTACTCATTTCCTTAAACATGTCAATGTGTCTTCTCAGAAGCAGTGACACAATCCTGTCTTTGCAGACTGAAATAGACAGCTCCTCTTTTTCCTTGTTTCTTTCTGGGATGTCTCAAGAGATGACTGGAGCTCTTCTCTGACTGCTAGTGGCTAATCATTCCACGTCTTTGTCACACATGAGACTAAGACCATGGCCTGCTCTGTCGCCGTGGTTATTTGCAAGAATATAACATGGAGCAGACTAATACAGGGAGACTAAAGTGCATTTAACCCGCAGATTGTTTGCTTGTTTTAATGGACCCATGGAAACTCTGAGGAAAGATTGAAAGGCTGCTTGAGAGAGTAGAAACTGGAACACTGGAAGGATTCAGTGTGTTTGGGTTGTTTGCTCCATTGAGGGAGGAGGGGTTCTCTCATAACTCTCTGCCTTTCAGACAAAATGTTGAAGAATCGCTCAGCAGTGTGAAGCCGCAGTACCATGCCCTGAAACCTTCCCAGGTAGTGACATCATTCTCAGTGATGTGATTACCAGCGTCCACCTCACACTTCTTTGAAACTGGCGTGCTCTCCAGTGCTGGACGTCAGGGTTCGACCTCCTTATGACCCCTCTCCACTTTGTACACACGAGAGCACCTCACACCCCCATGCCACCCTTGCAGAGGCCCACCACCTTCCTCTATCTCCAGACCCCCCCCCACCCAAGGGTTCCACAGTGACTGTGCTAGCCCACAGCAGGGCTATATTTGTTTTTTGAGTCTACCATGTGGCCACTATGGCAGCCCATACCCCCCCACCCCCAACTGAATGCACAAGAGTATATTTAAACAATTTACTGCATCACAGGGAAGTGAAAAGCACGACTCACACTGCGTCTTGTCTGCTTTTGCCTGGGAGCTTTTCAGAAGCACTGTCATTCCTTTTTTTCCAGATACAATAACTAATTCTCTGAAAATGCTTTCTTTCTCTCAGACAGAGACACTATGTTGAAGACAGGTAATGTAATATAGGTCTGTAAGATACTTCATTCAGAGTGGCGCTCACCAGTACACAACTCTTTTTTTGTGTGTTGGTGCCATTCCAAGGGCCCCTCTGGCTCGGGACTGTCAAGGTGATTGATCTTACCTTGCTGCTAACTGCCGTGTTTGAACAGATCAGACCATTCAGAAGGAATTCCACTTTCTTTCCTTTGAGTGTGTGTTCGTGTGTGTGTGTGTGTGTGTGTGTGTGTGTGTGTGTGTGTGTGTGTGTGTGTGTGTGTTTTGTGTCCTCTCCAAACTGTGTCAGGGCTAAAGGGCTAAGAACACAGTGCTCATGGGCCACCAGAAATGTAGAAATTCACCACAACCAGAAATCCCATTTTTATTGAGCCATGTCATCTGTCAGAGTGAATCCCATCACTTGTCCTCTTTGTCTCCCTGTATGCTCCTGAGCAGTGGGCAGGCCCATGTGATAGAAGGGACACGGTTTCAATACCACGACTACAGCTTTTACAAACTAAGGGGAAATCATCTGGCCTTCACACTGTCTTATTAGGGGGAACTTATATACTGTTGAAAGCAATTCAAGCCTTTATTTTTTTTTTTTTTTAAACAGCTTTTTTGTAAATGTGTTTGTCAGTCTCTCAGGTTATATGGGAGGAATTCTGACAACTCTTGGAACGTACTGGAGGCCATGTTTATGAACAGGGTATGCAGTGTTTTTCCTGTGAGAGCATCTTCCCTTGTTTGAGGTTTGGGTTTTCCAGTCAAAAAGCCAAGACCCTTTTCTTTTTCATCTTTTCATTATTTCAGTCTTGTTTCATTCTTGTTTCATGCTCTAATATTAGCTGAACTTGAAAAGTGAGACATATGGTTGACTATTTATCCCATCAAGAACGGTAAGCTATGTGTCTGCAAGGTGTTCACGTCCTATGGGAGTGAAATATGTTGAAATCATTTCTAGTCCACCAGTCCAGCAACTCCATTGTTTTGCATAGAGATTTACTATTTCTTTTGTCTCATCTTGTCAACCCTTTTTCCATGGAGCCTTTGGAGGCTTGCCCTTTTTCATCTGTCCAAGTGTTATGGATGGCCCAAGCATGCTAACAGGCACCAGTAGATCCTAGGATGTGGCTGTGTCTTAGGTTGAACGTTGTCTGAGGAACATATGGGCTTGTCACTGACTGTTCACTGATCTATCTTCAGTTTGTTTTGAAATAGGCTTGTTTAAACTCTAAAATGGTTATAATGCTTTCGTTAAGATCATAGCTAATGTGAAATGTTCTTCACATGTTAGAGAACACTGTCTCATGATCAGATAATCAGAGGTGTGGGATTAACGGCTCGGGCTCATATCGCTTTAATGATGAATTTGAAAGCCGTCATGGTGTGTTTACCTTTACAGTCATGGCAGTTAGATGTGATGTATGCTGTGGTTAGATGAGGAACAACATTGGCTACTTTCCAAAGCTCAGACACAATCAAGTTTAGTAGATCATTGGGGCAGTGATGTTGTAAGATGAAATTCCATTGAATGTAAAAGTAAATAGTACATAAAATGTACATAGTTCTTCACAGTATTGTGTATCTTATGTGGCTTAAATAGATTTTGTATCTTATGTGTCTGAGATCGCTGGGATGGTGGAACATTAGCTGTTAACTCAAGATGCACTTCCTTGAGAAAAGGAAAATGTGCGCCGAGGCAGCCGTCTGCCATTGCACACTGTAACCTATGCAGTTGCACACTATAACCTATGCAATTGCGTGGTTACTAATGCTTAGCCCTATAAAAGAAATGTTTGACTCTCCTTCAACCTATTGAATGAGCAATACATTTCATCTCACAAGGCACAGGGCAGCCATTCTCTAAAACCAATGACCCACTGACATTCTGGCACACATAGATAGACAACACATACTCTATTATTAAATTATTAATTAGTCAATGTTCAGAATGAGTTGATGGTCTCTATTCAATGTGTTCAATGCACCTTATCGAGATGTAGGAAAAACTCGACTAATTCGTTCCTCTGAAGTCTTTGCCTTCTCTCCACAGCAAGAGATGGCAGTGTACCCTCCTTTCATAAGTGGTACCTTGGTGATGGAATGTCTTATCTAGTGCTATTCGATCAAGTGACAGCCATTGCACATTCAAAGAGTAACACAGAGTGTTTAAAGACTCACCTCTTCAGAACTAATCTCTCATTCTAACCTATTTGTAACAAGCCCTACCTTTATATCATTATTATTATTAGGATTGTTAATTTTACTATGATCTGATGTACAATATTGTTTGCATAATGCTTTAGTTGTTGTTCATGTTTTTTTTTTCTCCATATTACTTAAAAAAATACATGCATTTTAAGAAAGGCTTGAGGGCTATCTGTTGTTGTATTCCTGTAGATTTTGTAGAAACATAAGATATGTGTGTATTCTGTAGATAAATGAAAATGACAGCAATAGTATTACAGGGACACAGTGTGCCTGTTGAATGGAGTTGACATACATTACTGTAATGAACAGCGTTCCAAATTCAAAACTGATTTGGGCTTAAAAACATCTCCCTTTGCTCTCTTGAAGTTAATAAGTTTACCTCTATACTTTTACCCTGCAGTACATCTGTTATATTGGGCTTCCTGAGTTCCGGTAGGCCTACCTATGGTCATTGTCGCTTGGGTTTGTGGATAGTGATTTAAATCACAGTTCCTCTGATATTGTTATCTGATCATTACAGCTTCAGTGATGCCATTTAGTGCATGAAACACACGACACAAGGACCATAGTTGACTTGCTTTAACTGACGTTTTGAAATGGTGTCATACGTGACTGATTAAAAACCAAAATGGTTACAAAAGAAACTGAATCATAGCTTGCTTCTGCTCTCATCGATTACGCTAAATATATGAAGAATGAGCTACTTCAAGACATAATCTTAGCCTAGCTTACTTTGAGTGAGCTCAAGTGAAACATCAGCTGAAACATCTACTTATCCTGGATATCTATTGATTAATAGTCACACTGATGTCGATATCTGATCATTACAGCTGCAAAAAGCCATTTAGTGCATCAGACAAAAGACACAGAAAGCATAGTTTTTAAATGGTGTTGGATTTGGTTTACATACCAAAACAACTGCAAGTTGCTAGCAGTAGTTGCTTGCCCAATCACATAATAATAATAACAACAACAATAATAATAATAATGATAAAACTTAAGAAGAACAATATTTGATTGCTTGCGCAATCACATAACTAGCTCATGCTCATAACTAGCCTGTGCAGCCAGCAGCTGTTGGACGTCTCTGCCCAAGATGTAGACAGACAAACAGATGGTTAGGATAATAGCTCCGGCTGCCTGGTTACGAGAACCAAGCAAAAAACTAAAGTAAACTAAAAATAAAGAATTAATGACCACAGATCACCAGGGATTCATCAGAGGTCTTAAGTACCCAAGCAGATAATAGATTAAGAAAGTCATTGGCATATGCCTCCCCTGCAGCCTTCCTTAACACATCGTTAACAAGCAGTGATTTTAACTCTGTTTAATAATCCAGCCATTGGGCAAATCCTGCCCAAAGCTCAATACATATGGATGTGAACTTCCATTTTGGAGAAAAGAGAACATTAACACAACAACTATATCCAACTTTGTAGATTGCATTGTTTAATTGTCCATATCGCTCCTTTAGACGAGATCTTGATATGAGTGGGCCCGTGAAACAAGAGTTGTCTCCTTTCCCACATACATGAGACTCTAGACAGGGGTATGTCAAACACGGAGCCTGCCTTTTTGTGTACGGAGGTTCCTGTCACATTCCCCTGCTCCAATGCAAACATACTGAGCAAGCAAAGAAAGCCAATACCCCACAGCAGTCACTCTCCCCTGCCCCAGGCTGTCAATACTCCCTACACTCTCCCACACCTCACTGTCAATAACCACCTCCAGACCCTACCTACCACCGCCACTCTACACTTCCCAGCCCTATACTGTCAGTGAGAAGATGTGGAAAAACTGAACTCTCTAATGTTCTTTTTGTCTTCTGAGGAAGTGTCATAGAAAGCAGAGTAACTTGGTTTGGGTGTTCTATTTTTAGATGTTGTTTTTATGCAGTGAAGAGAGCAGTATTACCCAACATAATACATTCAGACCACAGCATAGCCTACCTTTTACAGAGCATTCCACTGAAGATTGGGCTGGCACCTTCAGCCTTAAATGTCACATTGAAAATGGAGTAATGTATAGTCTTCTTCTAAAAGTTGTACTGGCACCAACTACTCCTATGCTAATGGAACCTCTGAGTAAAGAGCTGCTAACGGCAGTCTGATTCAGCCCCTCTCTCCTCCTGTCAGTAGGGGGGATCCTTTCACAGAGAGGCCCAGATGGGTCACAGCTCCGTGCCCCCACCTTCACACCTCTCTTCAATCAGTCCACCCAGGCTCACCTGTTCCTCCACCTCTATAACTGAACCCTGCCAGACCTCTAGTCTTCTCCCCTTTCACCCATCACTTCCTCTTCCTCTGTCTCTTTGCCAAAGCACTCCGGATAGCCACTGCCAAATGTACTTATTCAACCCCAACATCCCTCTCTCTTTGCCCCTTCAGAACCCCCCTCCACCCCCACCCACTCGCTGGGATACCGTCAAGTAGATACTCACTCAACCACAGAACGCTCTACACGTCTACTCACTGGAACACTAGCCTAGTTATTCCATCATGAACCCATACCCAGGAGACGAGGCTCTGTCTCTGACTCACCATCACTCTTACAAAATAGCCATGGGAAAAAAGGCCCTGAGCTCAGACCATGTCTAGGATTTAGTTATTGTGTATGGAAGATTTATATTCTTAATCCAGTTACAGAGCAGGGCCTGACCTCATCTGAAAGGATAGGACATGCTTATTCTAGATTTATGTTATATGGATGCGTTACTTTAAAAACAGTGACATATATTTGACCATAATCAGTCTCTCCGAAAGGGCTTGAGGTTTCAGTGTTGTTTCCATATGAGAAAACAATCCCTGAGAGCTCTTGAAATGGTAGCTTAAATCTAATTTTACTTCCTGATCTTCATCCAATTTCATAATGGACAAAGGCTGTCTTTTCTGAATCCAGTGGTATAAAGGGGCAATAAATCAGACGGTATAGTCAAGGCACAGGGATGGTTCACTTTGAGCCTAAAGTGCCGTGGTATCCCGGTTGCCTTCGGTAAAAGTTGGAGCAGATCCATCTCTGCCTGGACTATTCTCTGGTCATTTCAGTAGGATTGATGAGCCCAAGTCAAGACAAAATGTTTTAGTATTTAAAAGGCAAATGTTTGTGTCTGATCTCTGAGGTTGGTTGATTTCTCATCAGTCTCAAAACTGTATTGTACCAATTGCACAGTCAGGCTGAAATGACCCAAGGTTCCTGAGTTGCATTGTGTTCTCAGACATCCTCAGCACCCCACCCCTTTTACTGAGCACCAGTGGGTGGACACGGCTAGAAATATAATGCTGCACTTTAGAGGACAGAGAGAAGAAGGGACCAAAGGAAAGATAAAGTGAACAAGAGATACTCTTATACCTTTGCAGTTTCTATAGCACACAATGAATCAAGTGGTCCTTTCAATGGACTAACCCTGAATGCTGGTGGGTGCTGAGTGCGTTTAACATATGGAGACCCGATGAGCCACTATTAGCAGCTGAACACCACTCTGCCATTCTCCCCTCCCTCGTAAGCTCTAGGTGGGTGTGTTTCTTGCAACTATAAGATATTCTCCTTCCTGTTTACAAATATAAGAGCTGAAGCCAGAGGATGTCAGTCATCACAGATTTGCGGCAGTGTCTCTTCTTCAAGACTGAAGGTCAACTCCTTCTGCTTCCTTTCTTTTCTCTCATGTTGTCAGTGAAATCCTCTCTGTTGCTTGAGTGATGGAAACATGAATATCTCTCTCTCTCTCTCTCTCTCTCTCTCTCTCTCTCTCTCTTGTCCTCTCTCCTCATATTTCAGAATGTAGGTAAATTCCATTAAAATGCCAATATTTTCATTTCGATTGTTGTTCATCTTTCTGCGTGAGTCTGGCTTTGGATGAAAAGGCCATTAATAATACAACTTCTCTGTCCCCCAGCCAGCCCCCGCTCCCTTCCCTCCACCCAAGCGGCCCTTCGCCAGACTGAGGTGGATATTTTATTCA
This sequence comes from Sprattus sprattus, assembly GCF_963457725.1. Lineage (NCBI taxonomy): Eukaryota > Metazoa > Chordata > Actinopteri > Clupeiformes > Clupeidae > Sprattus > Sprattus sprattus. Next base: position 4,512,892 of record NC_137909.1, on the reverse strand, counting down.
TGAGCTTCATCAATAAGCTCTTTTAGGCCAGACAGTGGCACAGTGTTTTGGGGGTTTGAGGGGTACATGAGTGCCCCCGTCACCCTCTGTAAAGGCACACGCCACAAAAGGCCACACACACAGGGGACCCTCCCAATAGACACGCACACGCACACACACATTAGTCCCATCTCATGTCTGGACAAATCATTTCCATGTGTCAGACTCAATTAGCATTGAGAGGCCCTTCAGGGGTGTCTTGGTACACCATCGTTTCCTTCCATGTCCTTTTGTTTGAAGTGTTTGAGGTAAATAACACGGCTGGATTCTCTCGTCTCTGACTCAGGGCTCGCACAGTGATCGGTTATTAAAACCGGCAACGGCAAACGCTTTTATTGGAGTCCAAGTGAATATATGGTGGACGTGGTCTGCCAAGGAATGAAGCCGAAGGCGTTTCGAAGCTCCCTCACCGCCTTGCGCTCTGAATTTACAGCACTGATTGTCCTGATAATGTCCTTGTGTGTAATATATGCCGTCTCCCAGAGGTTCAGCCAGCCCTGGTCCTCGGGAGGTTTGCTCTTTTCTGACAGGCACTGTGCAGGCCATCCTGCTGAGCAATAAGCGCTCCCAGTGGACAAGACTAATAAAACACAGACTGGGGTGACATGTTGACAGTGTGGTGGCACGAGACAGGAAACACCCTCACATACCCATGCCCAAATGAAAAGGCACATAAACATAACGTACAGAAATTTGGCACTGAGTCTTTACCCTGATTCATACGGAAACATAGGCTACACACACCAAAGTCTGAAACAGAGATGTAGCGCACTGAGGAATGTTGGCATGGTAACAAAGCTGTGGCATGAGAGGCACCAGTGAGGGAGGGACCCTGGATCCACCCAGGGTGTGTGTCTGTGTGTGTGTTTGTGTGTGTGTGTGGGGGGATCTGTCTGTCTCTCCATGGGTGTTTTTGGTGTCCTATGTACTGTATGTCTGCATCTGTGATTGTGTTTATGTTCGCCTACAGCATATGACCATGTTTGACATACGAGGTCCTCTTATAATGATCTGTGTCTATGAGCTGTCCAGCCAAGAAAATAACCCCTCTCCCCTCCTATTTTCCTCTCTTCCCTCATCTTATCCACCTCTTTTGTCTAGTGTCTTCTTTTGTCCACCATGGTTTTCCACAAGCAAACTAGCAACAAGCAAACACACTCCGTTGCATCTTCAAATGTCTTTTCAAGTTTTTTTTGTATTACGTCTGTGAAAAGCCCACCTTGTAACTGAGAAAGGCTGAGTAATCCCTTAGACAATCTAATGGAAGCCAGAGAAGTGTGTCGGCAGACTGAGTAGTGTTCCTCTGTGTGTGTGTGTGTGTGTGTGTGTGTGTGTGTGTGTGTGTGTGTGTGTGTGTGTGTGTGTGTGTGTGTGTGTGTGTGTGTGTGTTGGTGGGTGTGTGTGTGTGTGTGTGTGTGTGTGTGTTGGTGGGTGTATGGGTAAGGGTGGGTGCAGGAAGGGGGGTTGGAGGGGGGTTGGAGGGGTGTGATAGCAGTGGAACAGCAGCCTGCTGGGGTTTGGCCACGCCACAGCACAGCACTCCACAGCACAGCACTTGTTGAGCAGCGGCTGTCGCACTGAACCCTTGCAGCACATCTGGAGCTCATCTGGAACCCAGTCACTGGAGCCCCGGTGACAGAGTGGCAGAAGCAGTGAGCTGACGACAGTGTCTCCTACACACACACACACACACACACACACACACACACACACACTCACTCGTGTGACTCGCTGAGGGACTCACTCACTGCCATCACTGTTGGCATCACTACACAGAACCCAATGTCATTGTGTTAACACTGATGTCAAATGAGTCTTGTAAAACCAGCCTGGCTGAAATCTCTTAGAGGGGTCATTTGACCATGTGGGCAAGTGAAAGTGTATGGTATAATCTGTGGGTCATGTTGTTGTTGTTTATGTGTGATGTATAGATGCAGCACTCACATCCCTCTTTCATAACCTTTCCCGTCCCTGGAGGCTGAGGCGTTTGAGAGCTGTGGCTCTGATATGGGTACCACATGGGCTTAATCACTGAGCAGCATGTAATGTCTCCATTCAAGTGCTGCCATCCTGCTTTCAGAGAACGGTGTCCTCTCCAGTTCATAGATTTATTAAGGGAAACTCTGTCTCATCTGACACCAAATGTTTGCTTTTGATGGTCTGTGTGGAGAAGAGAAAACAAGGCATGTTGGTGACTGACTGCCAGGCCTCAGGTGGGAGGGTGAAGACTCAAGTACTGTGACAAAATGAGTGGAGGACACACACACACACACACACACACACACACACACACACACACACACACAGACGCACACACACACACACCAACACACACACACACACACACACACACACACACAGACATGCACACAAGTAAATAACATGCACTTATGCTGAGTCCGTTAGCAGCAAATCCCCATTGACAGCTGTGACATGATTCCAATATCTCAGCGGATGGTCGACACTGTGAGTCAGAAGTCTGTTGACACGGCAGCTGAGACAAACAGTGTTCTCCCTCTGAGTCTCCTGAAGGTTGAGTTAGAGCGCCACATCAGGACCACATCAGCTAGATCCAGATTTCACACATGCCAGTCTCTTGAAGGTTGAATTACAGGGCCAAATCAGGACCAAATCAGCCAGATCCAGATTTCACACATGCCAGTGTGGCTGTCAGGCAATCGCTCATCTCACTGCAGCTCCCATGTGAACTCAATGTCAAAAAATATATTTGTTTATTTTGGTAGTTATTTGCTTTGGTCCAATACCTCTCATGTCCTGGCTCAGAGAATATAGACGGCCTCTTGGCAGTCTTTAATTCGACAAACAGACAGACAGAAACATCAGTGGTTGCGGTTCCTGGCCAAAGCTTCACAGCAGCTTTTTTTATTTGAGCTGGAAGGCGATGCATCCCCCAGCGCTGCTGTTGACTCCCTCTAATGTCTCCAACAGTCAGCTCTCTCTCTATCTCTCTCTCTCTCTCACTCTCTCTCTCTGTTATTTTCATACACCTGTGAAATACCATGTTTTATCTCCACAAAAACACCAGCATTTTTTACAAACTGTACAAATGACTGGAGTGCACACGTCAATCACCCTAAAAGAGCAGTCCATGATAATCATCAGCTCTGTGGTGTTGTTGTGTCTGCAGGGAAGCCCAGCGTCCTGCTCATGGAGGAGCTGGAAGGCTTGGGGCGCCGTGGCCAGCCCACTGTGCTTCGCTGTGGCTGGCTGAGGAAGCAGGGTGGTTTTGTGAAGACCTGGCACACGCGCTGGTTCGTGCTCCGCGGGGATCAGCTCCACTACTATAAAGATGAGGACGAGACAAAAGCCCTGGTAAGTCAAAACCTCCACCCCCACCCCCCCGACCTCCGCACCCCTATTCTACCCTCCCTACCCCTCGCCCCCCCCCAACACCCCCCCCCCCCCGTCCGCCTCCGCACCCCTCTCCTGCCCTCCTTACCCCTCCACCCTCCCCAGCATGTATGGAAGCATGACCCCTTTACTCCGTTAGCAGCCGTGGCAGTTTAGGAGCTGGTGTCAGATTCACAGCTGCATAGGTGAGGACAGTGTGATCACCTTGATAAATATCACCTTTCAAAGATGGCTCACATCGGATTATCCACCCACTGGGCAGGATCTCATCACGTGGGCTTTCACACACACACATGCACACACAGTGATCAAGGAGAGGGCTAGCGAGACCTGTTGGGTCTGTCATATGAGGATTAGATGCTTGCTAATACTCCTGAAAATACAGCCTGAAAATACCATAACTGTCATGCTGTAGCAAAATTACGAGTGTGATATATATATATTTTTATGTATGTACAATCCATATAAATAAATATAGTATATTTAAACTGAGAGCTGGAAAAGAGCTATATGGTAGTGCTGTCAAACGATTGAAATATTTAATCCCGATTAATCGCATTTTTGTCATAGTTAACTCAAAATTTCAAAAACAATGAACTGTTACAGTTAGGTTACCAATAAAAGGTAAGCCTACTACTTCTGTGCTTTCAGCCAGCTGCCTGTTGACATTTTCAGACAACAGTGAAGCTCGCTTTTTTTTCACAACACAACTTTTAAAGGTAAACTTTCTATTCAGAAGCTTTTTATCATCCATTTCGCCGTATCGCGCTCACCATTCACTCAAACGTAATGTTAGGCTACTACACAGTTTGGGAGAGCAAAAAGAACGTGAATCAGAAAAAAAAAACGCGTTAATCGCGCGATAAAACAATTGACAGCGTTAAAATGGGCTTGCGTTAACGCCGTTAATTACGCGTTAAACTGACAGCACTAATATATATATATATAGCTCATTTCCAGGTTTCAGTTTGCTTGCAGTTCGCGTTTGAGGTCATGAAAGTGTTTGATGTTTTAAGTGGACCAGCACGACTCGTGGCAGTGGTTTCATCGTGTCTGATAGAAAGGGAAGTGCTCCACTGTAGCCGATAAAGGAGAGCCATTAGCTGTGTCAGATATAAATGCACCAGTTTCAGATCATTGCAACAGAGGTGCTTTGCATTGCATGAAAAATGGAGATGCTTGCATTGCATTCTAGTCATGACATATACAGTAGAGCTGTAGAAATATTGATAAGGCAGTATTAAAGGATACACTGACTGAAGTCCTGAAGCTTTCTTGTTGTATGTCCATTATTGTAATGTTATCTTGTTTGAGTTCTTCCACATGGCACAACTGTCTGTCAGGGAATAGACATAGTTCAGCATGGTCACATTTTTAACTCACATTTGAAGAAGTTGAAAGCTAAGCTTCCTACCTGGGAAACCTATTGAATGTTCTGGTGTAGCTTGCAGAGTTATATGAAACTATCCCACTAAAGTATTGACTAGATACATACATGTATGGGCTTAAACAGGTGGTGCTTACACGAGACACATGTGGGGTTATGCAGAACAAAAGCAGCGACAGTCAAAAGTAAGAACACATTGGTTTCTGAGGCAACGAGAGGTGCTGGAGCAGTGAACTAGAGTAGAGCTGAGGACAGAGAGGATGTTTTTAGAATCCCGGAAAGGCTGAGAATAGTAAAGAAATAGGTACGTACTTAATGTATATTTATTTATACACATTTAAAAACTTCTGGTACATTTAAGAAGTACATCAGAGTGGAGACAAATACACTGCCAAGCACATATATACAACCATCCTCTGCATACTCACTTCCCCCCACTGACATCAGGCCAGAGATAGAACAGCGTGAGAGCAAGATTGTTTTGACTGCCTCTCCCTGCACCGTAACCAAGGCCTGGTGGAAAGATCTGCTCTGGGTTTAACAGTCCTTTAATAGGGAACAGACAATGAGTCACACACACACACACACTCAGAGACACACACACACACTTTCTCAAGTTCTGTAACCAGGCAGGCGACCCCAGGCATTCACAGGCAGTGCGTTGGAGTGGGGCTCAGTCTGGATAAAGGCAGGAAGTGGGAACGGTTTGTTTGGAATCACAGCCTCAGCAGTTTGTGCTGTAAATGTGTGTTGAGGTTCTGGGTGGAAATCCTTGCTGCTCGGCCATCATTTGTGAGCCCCACGGTGGAGTGGAGGCAGTCTTAGCTTTCTTATTTATGAAGGTGCTCTACCTCCATATTACATGGACCGGTGAGCCCGGGATATTTTAATAAGCTCACTTTTCAAGTAATTAGGAGGAGAAAGAGAGAGCGCAGGATTTAGGACTCAAACTTCACTTTTAAAGTTCACTCTCATCTGTGTCAGAAAATGTGTGATGGTATGTGTGTGTGTATGTGTATGGGTGTGTGTGTGTGTGTGTGTGTGTGTGTGTGTGTGTGTGTGTGTGTGTGTGTGTGTGTGTGTGTGTGTGTGTGTGTGTGTGTGTGTGTGTGTGTGTGTGTGTGTATGTCTGTGTGTGTGTCTGTTTGTCTGTCTCTCTGTGTGTGTGTGTGTGTGTGTGTGTGTGTGTGTGTGTGTGTGTGTGTGTGTGTGTGTGTGTGTGTGTGTGTGTGTGTGTGTGTGTGTGTGTGTGTGTGTGTGTGTATTTCTATGTATGTGTGTGTGTAAGTGGCTCAGTTGTACTGTATCTGTGCATGATTTTAAACAGAGACAGAAAGAGAGGTTTGAAACAGAGATGTGTTTTTATGACAAAGGATCCTGATTTTGAGTTTGATTTGAACGATGGGCGCTCTGCGTGTGGTCAGTTGTGTACACTCATGATTCACCTCCAGACACCACAGACGTCTGTATTCTCTATTTCATTCACCGAATGACCACAGACGTCTGTGTTCTTTATTTCATTCGACAAATGTTTCTTTGCATTATATCCTCCCATTTCATCAGGACAACATTCAGTAGCAGGCAAGAAAAAGATTTTCCGTATTTCCTTTAAAGCAGAAGCTTCAAAGTCAGTTTGAAAACCTCAGAGTCAGAAGTTGTGATCTGAGGCAGTGATTCTTGTTTTTGATCTCCTGTAAATTTAGCAATGTTCAGCTTGGGAGTGAAAGGCGTTTATCAAATGGCTCGAGCCCAGCCAAATCTGAAGACGTATCCATCTGGGACTTGTTTTATGAGGAGGGTGTTTTTCCAATGTCGTGTTGTCTTCCTGTCTCTTTTTCTTCTCATGTGTGGGGGCGGAGAGGTTTGAATTAGGGGTGGAGTGACAGAGCACCCAAAAACCTGAACATCTTTCCTCCAGATTTAGTAAACACAGCAAAAGTATGATTGTTTATGATCGCTGCGGTAAGATTATTGATAGAATGTGGCAAAAGAAGTAAGAATTCTATTGAAAAAGAGCTCTGACAGCTAGGTGCCATTTCTCTGTAGTTATACGTGTGTCTGTATACGTGTTAAACGTGTGTCTGTATACGTGTTAAACGCGTGTCTGTATACGTGTTAAACGTGTGTCTGTATACGTGTTAAACGCGTGTCTGTATACGTGTTAAACGCGTGTCTGTATACGTGTTAAACGTGTGTCTGTATACGTGTTAAACGCGTGTCTGTATACGTGTTAAACGCGTGTCTGTATACGTGTTATACGTGTGTCTGTATACGTGTTAAACGCGTGTCTGTATACGTGTTAAACGTGTGTCTGTATACGTGTTATACGTGTGTCTGTATACGTGTTATACGTGTGTCTGTATACGTGTTAAACGTGTGTCTGTACTCTTTACTCTCTTGGTGAATGGAGTTCCCATTTTCCACTCCGCGTCGTTTGTACCGCCCAAAATACGCTTCTGTCAGAGGCTGGAGGTTTCCTCTACCCATGTTCTCTCCTCTGCACCACTGGCCAAGACCACCTCTACGCTGGCCATGGTCCACGCACAGTCCCACACAAAAGGTCAGCCAGCCAAAGCCTGGAGGTGGGCGGTGGGCCGGGAGGACCTCCACAAGCCCACAATGAAGCTGTTGTTCTCCCCACCTCTGAATGAAAGTCCTTAATAAGTCCCATAATATGTTCTCGTCTAAGACATCCTATGTTCGGCCCAAGCCAGGACAATAGCGTACGGTACAACACGAGAGCCGCTCAGGGACGGAGAGGAAAGCTGAGGCTCGCCCTCTCTGCCCGACATAAAATACGACACCATGCATCGAGAGTGCTATGGCCGACAGCATCAGCTCAGAGTAAAAATGTTTTTGAATTGGGGCTCTCAATGGTGTCCTTTGTGCAGGGGAATGTGGGACTGATGTGATCTTTGTTTAAAAAGAAACGGGGGGGGGGGGGGGGGGGCAGGTGCATGGTTCACTTTCATTTTTTTAAGAGATTGTGTCTGATACTTTCTGGACATTCTAAAAAGACTGGTGACACCCTGTGAATTTTTTTGTTAGTTTTGTACGTCTGAAAGTTGTAGCCTTGAAGGTAACCTACATGATACCACCACATTATTCTAAATATGTCGTGGGTAGAAAGTTCTTGCATTCCCAACCTAAAATAACTGCCAACATCATTAGTTTTCTACTCTTTTCAGCTATACATTTTCACACTGGTGCTGTAGGGAGGAAGACTGGAAGGAAACTGGGCCAGGAATGTAGCACAGACTCTTAATTGCTTTGACACACAGAGAAGTGAGTGCACAAGGCTGGCCAGACAGTCCACAGACTAACTTTCACCATCAGGAACAGAACCAGGCTGCCAACCAGCCCTCCCATATGACAAAACTCCGACTCCCAGCATCCATCTGCCAGTTCCTCTAACTGTTGAGGGGTTTTAAGTAATTACTGTCTACCTACATGTAGAGGCGCAGACAACTAGAGAAGGTGATGAAGAGCTTTGGCTGAACTGGATATTAAGGGCAGGGACTCATTTGGGTGACCTCTCTATTTGTTACTTAGCTTAGCAGCTTAGCCTGGTTGGCTGTGAACATGACGTGAGAGTGACAGTGGACCCTCTAATGGCCTGGTTGGCTGTGAACATGACGTGAGAGTGATGGTAGACCGTCATGGTGGGCTGGTTGGCTGTGATCATGACGTGAGAGTGATGGTAGACCGTCATGGTGGGCTGGTTGGCTGTGATCATGACGTGAGAGTGACAGTAGACCCTCCTGGTGGGCTGGTTGGCTGTGAATATGAGGTGAGAGTGACTGTAGACCCTCCAGGTGGGCTGGTTGGCTATGATCATGACGTGAGAGTGATAGCAGACCCTCCAGGTGGGCTGGTTGGCTATGATCATGACGTGAGAGTGATAGTAGACCCTCATGGTGGCCTGGTTGGCTGTGATCATGACGTGAGAGTGATAGCAGACCCTCATGGTGGCCTGGTTGGCTATGATCATGACGTGAGAGTGACAGTGATAGTGGACCGCCATGGTGGGCTGGTTGGCTGTGAAAATTAGGTGAGAGTGACAGTAGACCCTCCTGGTGGCCTGGTTGGCTGTGAATATGAGGTGAGCGTGATAGTAGACCCTCATGGTGGCCTAGTTGGCTATGATCATGACGTGAGAGTGATAGTAGACCCTCATGGTGGGCTGGTTGGCTGTGAATATGAGGTGAGAGTGATAGACAACTAGAGAAGGTGATGAAGAGCTTTGGCTGAACTGGATATTAAGGGCAGGGACTCATTTGGGTGACCTCTCTATTTGTTACTTAGCTTAGCAGCTTAGCCTGGTTGGCTGTGAACATGACGTGAGAGTGACAGTGGACCCTCTAATGGCCTGGTTGGCTGTGAACATGACGTGAGAGTGATGGTAGACCGTCATGGTGGGCTGGTTGGCTGTGATCATGACGTGAGAGTGATGGTAGACCGTCATGGTGGGCTGGTTGGCTGTGATCATGACGTGAGAGTGACAGTAGACCCTCCTGGTGGGCTGGTTGGCTGTGAATATGAGGTGAGAGTGACTGTAGACCCTCCAGGTGGGCTGGTTGGCTATGATCATGACGTGAGAGTGATAGCAGACCCTCCAGGTGGGCTGGTTGGCTATGATCATGACGTGAGAGTGATAGTAGACCCTCATGGTGGCCTGGTTGGCTGTGATCATGACGTGAGAGTGATAGCAGACCCTCATGGTGGCCTGGTTGGCTATGATCATGACGTGAGAGTGACAGTGATAGTGGACCGCCATGGTGGGCTGGTTGGCTGTGAAAATTAGGTGAGAGTGACAGTAGACCCTCCTGGTGGCCTGGTTGGCTGTGAATATGAGGTGAGCGTGATAGTAGACCCTCATGGTGGCCTAGTTGGCTATGATCATGACGTGAGAGTGATAGTAGACCCTCATGGTGGGCTGGTTGGCTGTGAATATGAGGTGAGAGTGATAGCAGACCCTCATGGTGGCCTGGTTAGCTGTGATCATGACGTGAGAGTGATAGCAGACCCTCATGGTGGGCTGGTTGGCTGTGATCATGACGTGAGAGTGATAGCAGACCCTCATGGTGGGCTGGTTGGCTGTGATCATGACGTGAGAGTGATAGCAGACCCTCATGGTGGCCTGGTTGGCTGTGATCATGACGTGAGAGTGATGGTAGACCCTCATGGTGGCCTGGCTGGCTGTGAACATGACGTGAGAGTGATGGTAGACCCTCATGGTGGCCTGGTGCGTATGTCTGGGCAGAAGGCTGGGCGCCGTCTATGTGTGTGCCATGTGGAATGTGCCGGATAGCCACTGAAAGGGTCAAAGGTCATCGAGAAGTGCAGACAGGGTTACGTCTGAGCACTAGCCACGAGCGCACATCTTCAACGCACACTCACACACACACGCACATCATTCAGCAGCACAAAGAGGATTCTGTGCCTGGCAACGACTGAAGATTGCATAATTATTCTAATCCAAAGCATTTATCATCTTATTGTGTAATAATGAGGCCTACTCCACTGAGCCCATACATCCACTTATATAGAGCCTGCATTGTGCTGTCAGGAGCTCAGACTGGGCAAAATCTAATTTCATCATTTAAATCAAAATGACTTTTACTACAGAGAGGAAAACAATGCTTGACACAATGTAAAATACTGGTGTAATTACAGATTTAATGTTGCTGCTTTTCAATAAATAAACATTTTATGGCACGGACAAAAAGTTCTAACTTCAATGTCGGCATGAAGTCAAGGCTTTCCAGAGCTGTAGTTCAGTGCTGAGACGTCGGTGCCCTTGGAGCTTTAGATGCCTATTAAAATGGCAATTTGAGCTTCAATTATTCATCTGGCAGCATTGCTCTGTTCTGTGTAGATGAGAGGAATTAGAGAGCAGAAGCATTAGCATGACCTCCACGCTCCGCCTCTACCCCTGTCAGGAGAAACCCACGTCTCATTCACTTCATACCTCACATCTCCACACACACACACACACACACACACACACACACACACACACACACACACACACACACACACACACACACACACACACACACACACACACACAGATTGTTCCATGCAAAACAGTACTTGTCCTCACAGGTTTTGGCCTGGGGCTCAAATAACAGCATATCTCTTTTCACCACTCAGTGTTTATTGCTCCTCTCAAAGCCACCTGTGTGTTCACACCATGACAGTTAGCACAATAAATAAATATGCAGCAGATGAGTAAAAACAAGGTTTGTTTTCAACACAGAGGTTATCTTGTTAAGAGGGCATGAACAGTCTTGAACCCTAACCATCCATGCAGCCCTTTTTGCACCTTCTGTCAGGCCACTGCACTTCAGCAGGAGGTGAGTGAGATGGTTTGAATCCATTAGGGACATTATTGACAACAGGAGTGTGGGCCAGTAGCTCAGGGCCTATGACCTTGTCTGTCTCAGCATCATTCCCCAGCCAACTCACGTCAGGCCTGGGGCTAACACTGGTAGTAGACACAGCTCCATGATGAGGCTCTCACATCAGGCCTGGGGCCAGCATTGGTAGTGCACACAGCGCTATGATGAGGCTCTTTTCTGGGGAAGAGCAGCTGGATCCAGAAGGACACCAGGAACACCTACTGAATACACTGCAAAAAATGAGCTTTCAAAGACAAGAAAAAATAGTAATAAATGGTGCAAATATTGCCTAAAATAAGCTAAATTATCTGCCAACAGTACAGGAAGATTTGGCTTACTAAGAGTTTCAAAAAACAAGTTAAAATAGCTAGCCTCAAAGATCCTAAATATATCTTAAAACTAGTGTGGCCAGACTAAGAATTATTTTCTCAAAATGTAGGAAATTGTGCTGAAATTTGCCAAATGTTAGCACCATACTCTTGAAATGAGGCTATTTAAGCCAATTTATCTTGAAATCAGTACATCTACACCTAAAACAAGTAAATGACAGTAACATCAGCAAATGACAGTAACATCATCTTGAATTGAGGCTATTTGCTAGGCAATTTAGCTTGAAATAAGTTCAGCTTCTCTAAAAACAAGTGCATTTGCCTAAAAACAAAACAAATTAAGAATTCTTTTCTCGAAATGTAGAATAATTTGTCTGTATTCAGCAAATTATAGGAACATCATCTTGAAATAAGTTCAGCTTCTCTAAAATCAAGTGCATTTGCCTAAAAAGAAAAAAAATATAAGAATTATTTTCTCGAAATGTAGAAAAATGTGTCTGTATTCAGCAAATGATATCAACATCATCTTGAATTGAGGCTATATGCTAGGCAATTTAACTTGAAATAAGTTCAGCTTCTCTAAGAACAAGTGCATTTGCCTAAAAACTAAAAAAATTAAGAATTATTTTCTCGAAATGTAGAAGAATTTGTCTGTATTCAGCAAATGATAGCAACATCATCTTGAAACAAGTTCAGCTTCTCTAAAATCAAGTGCATTTGCCTAAAAACAAAAAAATGTAAGAATTCTTTTCTCGAAATGTAGAAAAATGTGTCTGTATTCAGCAAATGATAGCAACATCATCTTGAATTGAGGCTATATGCTGGGCAGTTTATCTTGAAATAAGTTCAGCTTCTCTAAGAACAAGTGCATTTGCCTTAAAACTAAAAAAAATTAAGAATTATTTTCTCGAAAAGTAGAAAAATGTGCCTATATTCAGCAAATAATAGCACCATCATCTTGGAATAAGGCTGTATGTTAGACAATGTATCTTGAAATCAGTAAAGCTATACTTAAAACAAGTACATTTGCCTAGATACCAAAATAATTATTTTCTCAATATCTAGGACAATTTCTAACTAATTGATTTATCTTGAGTTTTTTTTTTTTTTTTTTTTTTCACGGGTGGGAACAAAGAATGCACACTAGAATAGAAAATAGAAAAAGAAATATGTGTTTCTTCAGAAATGGATACAATTATTACTGCTTATGAGTTATGGAATATGAAATGAATAAACACAATAAAGTATAAAAAAAATAAATAAATAAAAATATCTAGGACAATTTGCTTAAATTCAGCGATTTTGTTATTTCATTTATTAGCTTCATTTTTGGGCTTTTGTGCATGTAATCAGATAGGACAGTAGTGCGAGACAGGATGCTAGCTGGAGGGAGGGATTGAGAAATTACCACAAGTCGGATTCGAACCTGAATTCTTACCTGAACTCTTACCTGTATCACCATCATCAGACCCATTCATGGTGCAGGGTTGCTACTGCGTGTGCCACAGCTCCTTCCCTAAAACAGTCATCTTTTGAGGATATTGGCATTTTTTTGGAGAGTTTTGAAGTCAATGCAAATGTGCAATTGATCATTGAAATAATATAGATTTTGCAGATAGCACAAAGAATGCTTCAAATAATTTTTAAATAGTAACTTCAACCTAGACACAGTTGCTATGGTAAAAACAGCTGCAAATGCTATCTGCACAATCTCTATTATCTCAATGATCAATTGCACATATGTTTTGACGCCAAAACTTTCCAAAACAAATACCAATATCCTCAAGTGATGTCTGCTTTAAGGTTGGAGCTGTGGCGCAAGCGGCAGCAACCCTGCACCATGAATGGGTCTGATGGGGACACAGGTAAGAGTTCAGGTTCGAGACCGACTTGCAGTCGTTTCTCAATCTCTCCCCCCAGCTAGCTCTCTCTACTGTCCTATCCGATTAAAGGCAAAAAGCCCAAAAATTAAGCTTGAAAAATAATAATACAAAATACTTTTCATAGATATTGAGAAAATATTTCTTACGGTATCTAGGCAAATTTACTTGTTTTTAGTGTAGCGTTACTGATTTCAATATAAATTGCCTAGAATGCAGACTCATTTCAAAAGGATGTTGCTAGCATTTTCTGAATATAAGCACCTTTCCCTGCAAATTGAGATAATAATTCTTAAATATTTTTGGCATCTAGGCCAATGTCCTTGATTTTAGTGTAGCTTGACTGTTTTCAAGATAAATTGCCTAGCATGCACACTCATTTCAAAAGCATGTGGCTAGCATTTGCTGAATTTAAGCACCTTCCCCTCTATATTGAGATAATAATTCTTAAATATTTTTGGCATCTAGGCCAATGTTCTTGATTTTAGTGTAGCTTGACTGATTTCAAGATAAATTGCCTAGCATGCACACTCATTTCAAAAGCATGCTGCTATCATTTGCTGAATTTAAGCACCTTCCCCTCTATATTGAGATAATAATTCTTAAATATTTGTAGCATCTAGGCCAATGTTCTTGTTATTAGTGTAGCTTAACTGATTTCAAGATGAATTGCCTAGCATGCACACTCATTTCAAAAGCATGTTGCTAGCATTTGCTGAATTTAAGCACCTTCCCCTCTATATTGAGATAATAATTCTTAAATATTTTTGGCATCTAGGCCAATGTTCTTGATTTTAGTGTAGCTTGACTGATTTCAAGATAAATTGCCTAGCATGCACACTCATTTCAAAAGCATGTTGCTAGCATTTGCTGAATTTAAGCACCTTCCCCTCTATATTGAGATAATAATTCTTAAATATTTTTGGCATCTAGGCCAATGTTCTTGTTATTAGTGTAGCTTAACTGATTTCAAGATGAATTGCCTAGCATGCACACTCATTTCAAAAGCATGTTGCTAGCATTTTCTGAATTTAAGCACCTTCCCCTCTATATTGAGATAATAATTCTTAAATATTTTTGGCATCTAGGCCAATGTTCTTGATTTTAGTGTAGCTTGACTGTTTTCAAGATAAATTGCCTAGCATGCACACTCATTTCAAACTGATGTTGCTAGCATTTGCTGAATATAAGCACCTTTGCCTATATATTGAGATAATAATTCTTAAATATTTTTGGCATCTAGGCCAATGTTCTTGATTTTAGTGTAGCTTGACTGATTTCAAGATAAATTGCCTAGCATGCACACTCATTTCAAAAGCATGCTGCTATCATTTGCTGAATTTAAGCACCTTCCCCTCTATATTGAGATAATAATTCTTAAATATTTTTGGCATCTAGGCCAATGTCCTTGATTTTAGTGTAGCTTGACTGTTTTCAAGATAAATTGCCTAGCATGCACACTCATTTCAAAAGCATGTGGCTAGCATTTGCTGAATTTAAGCACCTTCCCCTCTATATTGAGATAATAATTCTTAAATATTTTTGGCATCTAGGCCAATGTTCTTGATTTTAGTGTAGCTTGACTGATTTCAAGATAAATTGCCTAGCATGCACACTCATTTCAAAAGCATGCTGCTATCATTTGCTGAATTTAAGCACCTTCCCCTCTATATTGAGATAATAATTCTTAAATATTTGTAGCATCTAGGCCAATGTTCTTGTTATTAGTGTAGCTTAACTGATTTCAAGATGAATTGCCTAGCATGCACACTCATTTCAAAAGCATGTTGCTAGCATTTGCTGAATTTAAGCACCTTCCCCTCTATATTGAGATAATAATTCTTAAATATTTTTGGCATCTAGGCCAATGTTCTTGATTTTAGTGTAGCTTGACTGATTTCAAGATAAATTGCCTAGCATGCACACTCATTTCAAAAGCATGTTGCTAGCATTTGCTGAATTTAAGCACCTTCCCCTCTATATTGAGATAATAATTCTTAAATATTTTTGGCATCTAGGCCAATGTTCTTGTTATTAGTGTAGCTTAACTGATTTCAAGATGAATTGCCTAGCATGCACACTCATTTCAAAAGCATGTTGCTAGCATTTTCTGAATTTAAGCACCTTCCCCTCTATATTGAGATAATAATTCTTAAATATTTTTGGCATCTAGGCCAATGTTCTTGATTTTAGTGTAGCTTGACTGTTTTCAAGATAAATTGCCTAGCATGCACACTCATTTCAAACTGATGTTGCTAGCATTTGCTGAATATAAGCACCTTTGCCTATATATTGAGAAAATAATTCTTAGATATCTTTAGTATCTAGGCAAATGTACTTGTTTTTAGTGTATTTTGACTGAGAAGGATAAAATGCTTGAAATAAGAAACTCTGACTTTGACAAAGCAGTTTTGTACTTGTAAGTGGGGATCAAACTGCAGCACAGGACGATCTTGCAAGCTACCAGACACTCCTGGCCTCCTTCTCATCCAGCATCACTGCTGCTAAGAAAACTTTTTTCAATGACAAAATCAACAGTGCAACCGATGCTCGGAAACTATTCTCCACCTTCAAAACTCTGCTCTACCCTCCTCCTCCTCCCCCAGCTACTAACCTCACAGCCGATAACTTTGCTTCCTTCGTCACAGAGAAAGTGGCAGCCATTGGGAAACAATTCAACCAACTGTCTTCCCCCCCTAAGGGCGCTACCATCAATAACTCATCGTTTCCCTCTTTCACCCCTCTCACTGAGAGTGAGGTCTCCAAAATCCTAGCAGGTAGCCGTCCAACTACATGCCCGCTGGACCCTATCCCATCCAACATCCTTCAAGCCATTTCCCCTGCCGTCCTACCGGCAATAACACAGGTGATTAATGCCTCTTTTAATTCTGCAACATTTCCTTCTTCATTCAAAGTGGCTCGGGTAACGCCGCTGCTCAAAAAGCCGTCTCTCGA
Organism: Sprattus sprattus; assembly: GCF_963457725.1. Lineage (NCBI taxonomy): Eukaryota > Metazoa > Chordata > Actinopteri > Clupeiformes > Clupeidae > Sprattus > Sprattus sprattus. Next base: position 4,496,526 of record NC_137909.1, on the reverse strand, counting down.
TCCCACTCAGGTGGAAAACTATCGACCGGTCTCACTTCTCACTCTCCTATCTAAAACACTTGAGAGGGCAGCCTCCAAACAGGTCACAGAGTTCCTGTCAACAAACAATCTCCTCGATCCAAACCAGTCTGGATTCAAAAGCGGTCACTCCACCGAAACAGCCCTGCTATCTGTGACAGAGGCCTTAAAAACAGCTAGAGCAGCAGCTCAATCCTCAGTTCTCGTCCTGCTTGACCTATCAGCTGCGTTTGATACAGTCAACTACCGCATCCTTCTGTCCATACTATCAAGTATGGGCATCTCAGGCAAGGCACACTCCTGGTTTGAATCGTACCTCTCTGGGCGCTCATTCAAGGTGTCATGGCAAGGTCATCTATCTGAACCCCACCACCTCACCACTGGGGTGCCCCAGGGGTCGGTAATGGGACCACTTCTCTTTGCCATCTACACCACCTCGCTGGGCCCTATCATCCGCTCGCATGGTTTTTCCTACCACTGTTATGCCGATGATACTCAACTGGTTCTGTCCTTCCCTCCTGAGGACAACACTGTTTCGGCACGGATCTCAGACTGTCTTGCTGATATATCCACATGGATGAAAAACCACCACCTTCAGCTGAACCTGGCCAAAACAGAACTGATGGTCTTCCCAGCCAAACAGTTCATCCACCACAACATCAACATCAAGACTGACTCTTTATCTCTGGCTCCATCCAAAACAGCAAGAAACCTTGGGGTCATTATTGACGACCAACTAACCTTCACAGCCCACATCGCCTCTGTCGCAAGGTCATGCCGCTTTGCGCTCTACAACATCCGCAAAATCAGGCCGTACCTAACCCAGTATGCCACCCAGCTGCTGGTGCAAACCTTGGTGAGTTCCCACCTTGACTACTGCAACGCCCTCCTAACGGGCCTGCTGGCATGCGTGGTAAAACCACTACAGATGATCCAGAACGCGGCGGCGCGCCTGGTGTTCAACCAACCAAAGAGGGCACATGTCACCCCGCTACTCACTGAGCTCCACTGGCTGCCGGTAGCTGCTTGCATCAAATTCAAGTCACTTATGCTGGCCTACAAAGTGCTTACTGGGTCTGCTCCCACCTACCTAAATGCTCTTGTAAGGGCAAATGTTACACCCAGGACGCTGCGCTCATCCAGTGAGCGTCGTCTGGCACTGCCCCCGGTGCAAGCAAGGCAATCCAGACTATTCTCAGTTGTAGTTCCACGTTGGTGGAACGACCTGCCTAGCACTACCAGAGCAGGAGCGTCCCTCTCTACCTTTAAGAAGCTCTTGAAGACCCAACTCTTCAAAGAGCACCTCCCTTCCTAACTGGCACCTTGGCTTAACCTGCACTTAAGCAGTAACAGGCCAGCACTTCTTTTTTTTTATTCTTTCTATGTCGTTTTATAAGCAGTATTTATTGTTACACCAGGTTTTTAATGCTCTTAGCTTGATTGTTCTCTCCCTTGTACGTCGCTTTGGACAAAAGCGTCTGCTAAATGACTAAATGTAAATGTAAATGTAAATGTTATAATAATGGCAATTCTAGTTTCAAGCATTAACATGCTCAGAACCAGTAATAAAATCTCAGTAACAAGTAATAAACCCTTATTAAGATAAGTAAGGACTGAAACGCTTGAAGCAAGTGAAATGTTCTAACACAAAAAATGCCTGTAAGAAGTAATAACTCGTCAGACAAAAAACAAGCATACATTGCCTTGATTAAAGCTATTTTATCTTACTAAGATTTCACTTTTTGCAGTGTATGGAGAAGGACGTTAGCTGATGTGTGTGATGTTCCCAAAAAATCTTTCTTACCCCACAGCAACAGGAAAGTGGAATATTATATTACAGCTCGTCAGTAGGCCTCATGAAGTCCTTTCATAGATATGTTTCTATGACCAGCTGTTCTCATTGAGGGACATTGTGTGCCTTTCTCAGCTGAAGACGCCAGGATAGTTTTGCTCATGACCCTGGCAAACACTAAGGCCTACCTTAATGCCTATCAAAAAGTGAGATCATTACACATGACAGTAAAATATTTACAGAGGCGAGGATGTCTCCACTCTTTCGCCCACTGCCGGGCTCTATGTGGGTGGCGTAATTCCTCCGTGACAGATGAAGCAAAGCGTGCCTGGGCTCTGAAATTTACCGTTCGCCATTTACAGGCCAGCCAATCTCCATTCATCCATCCATTACACCCAAGCTGATTATCTCCCACGAGGAGAGGGGCAGTGGCGAGGAGCAGGAATCAAAGGCAGACCAAGGTGAAGGGTGCTGGGACACATTTACTGTGTTTTAGGCTGGAAGATTTTGGAGTTCACAGCCAAACTTAATGGCATTGACTGTTATCAACAATACTGCCCTTTGAAACACGTAAAGACCAGATTATGTGCAACAGTGCAGGCTAGAGCATCGGGAAATCTGGTTCACCAAAAAAAGTCACCAATAATTTTCCCATCGAAGTCCTGCATATTTGACAAATACTGGTCGCCATTGCAATTTAATTAAGACTGGGGGCGTATATAAATCATTGGCTATATGCTACTGTCAGAAGTACAAAAAAGGCTTCAGTAAATGCTGTTTCTGTGATGGGGACTTCAGTGGAGGCTTCACTCTTAAGAGGTTCATCCTATCCCTGCGGATTCTCCTGCTAGTGACCTGCCATGAACCAATCTTTCAGTTTGAATTAAAACCGTGTCGGGGTAGGGCTCATGTGATCTACTCCTTTCAAGGATGTATGGCAATAGCTTACACATTGGCGTGCTGTACTCATCCAACCTTGCCCTCCTCTCCCCAGCATAGTTCAGAGCCTCTCACTTTGGTAAGGTTAACAATCAGTCGAGAAAGAGAGAGAGAGAGAGAGAGTGTGTTGGGGTGGAAAGTTCAAATAAAATGGTTTAGATGGATTGAAATTCTAGATATTGAACAACAGAATGTTTCTATCCTCATCTCTCCTCTTGTTAATTGTGTGTCGAGTCACCTCTCATATTCCTACCTTCCTATGTCAATGTGCTATAGAGACATATTTCCCAGCATCTGCTGTTCAGTGAAGTATGTGAATGTTAGCTTCAGCAGACTTGCTCTTGAGTGTACCCGTTTACTCTGTATAGATCTAGTGCGCTCTGGAAGACGCTCTATTCAGCGCATATGTTAAACTCATGCTTCTAGCAAGGGTCTTGACAAATTGAGCCTCTCTCCATGGCATCCCCATGAGATCCCCATGTGTGCCCTCTTTCCAGCTAATTACTTTTGTAGATGTCAGGGTTGCTGTTATTTGTGGTGACAAGACAAACTGCCCTGTGAGCTGTGCTGGGGCATGGCTAGTGGTGTTCGCTAGGTAGTGCTCCATTTGCTCTCAGACACCAGAGAGAGGGGAAAATATGGTGAAAGAACAGAATGGAACTATGAGAAGCACCTCACCTAGGAGGATAGAAGAATGGTCAGCAAACTGAACAATGAGACGGATAGAGAGTGTGTGTCAAACAGGGAAAGTCAAAGAAGGGAACATATTTTTTCATTCATGTTAATGAATGACACCTTTCTTTGCCCCTTGCTTTCAGAGACATTCAGAGTAATAATTATTAACCAAGTTACAAGTGGTTTGTATTTATGCCCTTTAACCCTGGTTTGTGGCCGGACCTTTAACCAATAATGGAAATGCTTATAGCTCTAGCTGAACTTCTTTTTTGGTCTTCTTATCTTTACTCATCACATAGTAATGTTGAAGGCTATCAGGAGCGTGTTAACTTGTAAGCTATTCCCATAAATACAATTAAACCTCTAGCATTAATGATCTACTCTCATCTACATGCATTTCATCATTGAATTGCTCTGCCAATTACCACCAATAAGGCCCTTATCTAGCTTTCATTTGGAAAGGCAATCAAACCACATCTGATCAACAAGCATTTAATTAAATCTCTATTTATTGTCACTATGAGTAAAGGCAAAGTCTACCTCCTGTGGGGTATGCCTAATGATCTTGTAATGATCAGACGTGTTGAGTAGATCAGATGTGGATCTTTTACTGATCTTAAAGTATTAAATATAATACATGTAATAAATAAATAAATAATAGCTCTCAGGGAGAATAGGTGAATAGTCGGTCACGTAATAAATAAAGCTCTCAGGAAGAATAGGTGAATGGTCAACTCTCATCTTCTTCCCATTATGAGATTCCTTGCTTCCTCCCGGCGCTGTGTGTTTTCAGTAAAATGGCAAAACTGACTTTTAAAAGAGCTTTACAGAGTTGGCTCTATGGCCCCATGCTTGCCAGAGGCTCGTATTAAGATTCAAGGGAAAAAGTGACTCTAAGTGAGTCTCAGTGTGATCTAGAGCAGCTGTAGTTTTGATGCTAGTGAATACGGTCGCTACTGCCAAGATGAGAAGGCAAAAGGACAGATCTCCCAGCCTAAGCCTCTTGCTTCCCTAGATCTCCCTGCTTTGGGAAGATGCTTCTGGCAGCGTTAGTTGGGATGATAAGGGAATTACATATTCATCCTTCGGGCGACATCGTCAGTCTCCTCAGGGACAACCTCAAGCCTTTTAGTTTCTGTTAGGTCACCTGATCTATGATCTCCTTCTCCTCCACCTGTCCTCTTTGTGCCAGATAGATGTGGTGCTGGGCAGTTCCCATAAAACTCCTTGAAAAACACTGGGGCTGCCTGTAGCATTCTGGCATTTCCATCTCTCAATGAGTCTCAGTTTGTGTTGGATAAAACGTTTTGTTTTTCTTATTTCTTGAATTAAGCTCTGGCTCCATAGCGGGGATGTGAGTCTAAAATGATCCCCTGTGCCCCCTGGTTGCTCATATATTATTAGTGCTCGGTCATTGGTATGCTGCGTTAGCCTGCGCCTGCTTTAAGCAGATGCAGCAAGTTTTCTTGATGCTCCAATAAAGTTTTGAAATATGATTGGAAATTCTCAAGCAGCCCTGGACTCATGAAGCTGTTAATCCACAATGGAGAAGAGACAGAACAGCAGACTCATCTGCAGGGCGGGCGCATCCATGCCCTGGCCAACAGGCTGCTATTCATAATGCATGCCATCCACCCAAGGCTGACAAAGTATATTTGATCACCCAAATGATGTTCGGATGTACTTTTGTCTTGAATGTAAGCATGCTGTAAGCAGTCAAAGAGAATATTTTCAGTGAGGATCTCCAGATAGGGACTCCTCTAATGACCCTCAAGATGGCTGACATCATAGACTGGGCTTCCACCCACTGAGGTTAAGTCCTGTTCAGGGTCATGGATGAGGTGAGTGACATCAAGGGTGTAGAGCACACAGTGCAAGACTGAGATGAGCAGTGAGACAGTGTTTAGTTTAGTCATCAATCTGGGTGATATTCCACGTACGTGGTTTAGTGACAAACCTGGATAAGTTAACTCAGAGTAAGTGGTAAACCTCCTGAAAAATGAACCCCCCATTGGTTCATTCTCCTAGCAAAACAACGTCAGAGGGCTCTTCTATTAGGAGGCTTACCACTTACTCTGAAGCCCAATTCAGACGAAGTCTAGTTTGTCTGCGTCCGTGCTGTTCAGAATACAGATAGCCCTATCATGTAGACGAACGTCTCGGTTACTTACGTAACCTCGGCTCCTTAAGCACGGAACAAGATATAACAACGGGACTTGACCTAGTGTCATGGACTGGTTCGAAGAACTTATTCATTCACGCCGCTTAGGCAGGGAGAAGCGCGTCGTGCTCTGGCCCCGCCCCCACCGGAGCCTATTAAAAACAGTGGCGGCGCCAGTGGGGGGCTAGGGGGTGCTAGAGCACCCCCTAGATTGGCCATAGCACCCCCATAGCACCCCCAAGAAAATAATGGTTTATTTAGGCCTATTATTGTAATTTAATTTCATTCTGAGTTCTTAATAAAATGTATTGTGTGATAATAATATTTTAATCACTAAAGAAAATAACAGAAAATAACAGATTGAAATAAACAGATTGTTCACGTAGCACGACACAGACACGTTGCGCGTGAACGTAATTGTTCAATGAGTAGTAGGCTAAGTAACAGTAATCCTCGCGATAGGTCAATTCTAAGTCAAGCGTTCACAAAATCACGAAAATGGATCGGTATTTGATCCGCAAATTTCCTCGAGTCGAATAAGATGTTCAAGAGGAAGAAAAAATGCAAGAGGTATTGGATTCTGATTCTGATGTAGAAGAAGAGGAACGTCCTGGTCCAAGTTAACCCTTCACCTCTACTGAGGGCGCTGCTAGCCATGCTGCTAGCACCCTGGGTGACTTAAGCATGAACGCCCAGGATGGTCCGAAAAGACCAATATTACAAAAATGTTGTGGAAAGCTTGCGCTACACTGCTTTTCAGGGGATTTCACAGCGAGGCCACATTGAAGATGAGGATTCAGCAAACAGGGGTAATGTCCGCGAGTTGCTATCTGTAATTGGAAAATTTGATAAAACCGTTCAGAAAAAGTTAGATAACAACCCGTCAAATGCAAAGTATGTGCACCATGACGTGCAGAATGAGATCATCAATGTAATGGCAGAAATGATTAGGAAACAATTAAGGGATGTTTTAAGCATAGTTTTGTGTGCACTTTTTGATCTCTTATTATTGTGGTTTTGAGTGCCTACTGTTTGGTCTCATTCATGTTTTTATTGATTGTGACTTAAAATAATATACCCTTTTTGAAAGCATTTCTGACTCTTTGCCTGTTTAAGTTAATTCTATCTGATATTCTAATCTGCCGTCTTTAGTTAGAAGTGTATTGAACTTGGTATGTTTAGTTTAATTTGTCGCACATGGTAGTGGTGACCTGTTAGTCATCTGGCGCAAACTTTAATCTACACACTGAAGTAAGTGAAGTATTTGGGATTACGTTATCTATAACATGCTGCATCCATTTTGACCGTCGGAGATGAACGCGGCTTTGTGCGCGTCCGTCAGAAGTAGCTAATGATAATAATAATATGATCGCTTTTTATGTACCCCAAAGACGCGTTAGAGATCAAACATGTAAACATATGTGACGATATGGTGGGGAGGTGTTGTAGTAGAGAAAAATGAGACTCATATGCTATCACCCTAATTTCATAGCACCCTCAGTAAAACGCCGAGCACCCCCATAGCACCACCAGAAAAAAATCTCTGGCGCCGCCACTGATTAAAAACCACAGCGCGCTGCTCCATCATTCTTGGATCAAAATCTGAGCGTTGAAACACCCACCCAAAGAAGAAAAAACACTGTATCACGCAACTATTGTTACATCTTGTTCCGTGCTTAAGGAACCGAGGTTACGTAAGTAACCGAGACGTTCCTTATCGCAGGAAGCTGCGATATAACAACGGGACAGTTTCCATTAGCGCGTGTAAATACAGTGATTGCCATATCAACCCAACTTTATTATGCTTTGCCCTCACGGAGGTACATACAGCAGCTGGTGGTGAACGTTCATAGGGCCTTATTTGTGCTTGTGAACACTAGCACTTCACCGTGCACATATGTTGAGGGAATCACTATCCCCTTGTCCATATATTCGACCCTTGGTCGGTTCGTTGCGTCGTGACCAGCAGAGGCAGATGAACCTATGTTTAATTAAACATTCTTACGTTTAGTACCTCGTTCATGCATTCTACCACGTAGAACCGATGAATGATTATCTCATTCTAATCCTCCTCAGGCTCTGGCGGTACCGCATTGCTGGCCCGCAGAACGCCTTGCAAGAAACTAGGCTGCGTCACATCTAACATATAGAACCTAATGAAAGTGTGGCGAGAGCTCCAGCTTGCTGCCTTGCATATATCTTCCACTGCGCCGCTGCCCATAAGAGCAGGCGATTCGCCCATTGATACAGTGACTGAGAACGCACCCCTCCCTGGCGATTGATATATGCCATAGCAGAGGTGTTGTCTGTTCTCACCAGTATGTGATGACCATCTAATCTGGGTAGAAAATGCTGCAGGGCTAAACACACTGTTTGTAGCTCTAACACATTGATGTGTGACTTGGCCTGCTCTGCAGTCCAGAGGCCGTTCACTGATCTCCCTTCGCAGAGCCTGGGAAGTGCACCGCGTCAGACGCAGCGTGAGATCCGTAGCTCGCCGGAGCTCCACTGCGGTCTCGTTGCCCTCCCCAAGCGATGCTGCGAGCTCTTCCAGGAGCTTAGCCTGATAGCGCTGTAGCAGCGCGGCCGTGTTCGTAGAACCAGTGTTTCCAGTGTTTTGGGTCCACGTGGAATGACGTGTCATTCATGCATTCGTTCGTGTCATGTCCGCATTTAGATCGCGATACAAATTATTTTATACAATGCTATCACTTCTGTCTCATAGTTCTTTTGTTTTGTATCCAAAATAAATGATTATATTAGGGCCGGGACTTTAACGCGTTAATTAAGATTAATAAATTTCATTAAAAATTTTAATAAATAAAAACGCATTTTAATCGTATCTATTTTTGCACCGCGGAACGTTTCTCACTGGAGGAGTTTCAGACGGACCGATTATACTGGCGCACCAACTAACGCGCATAAATTCGGTTCAAACAAGTTGAACCTTAGACATACATATATATGTCTATGAGTTGAACAACAAACCACAGTGGCACAGTGAACATGAACAAAGAAGCTGATGAGACCGCGTTGGTTGGCCCAGTGAATGGGACATTTTGTTACAAAAAACGAACGGATGGAGGCGTCGATAAGAACATGGTTCAGTGCAAGCTATGCAACAAGGAATTCGCATATCACCGCAGCACATCGAGTATCACCTCAATGCAAAACATATAGCAGCTAGCGTGGACGTTAAGCCTGACTCCGGGTACAACCAGAGATGTTTTCTAACAGTCAGGGTTTCCAATGTTCTGAATGTACTTGAAAGTATTGTGTTTTACTTAAAAAACCCAAAGTATTATAGTTTACAGAACTATCTATCTATCTATAGGCTACCTGGATTTCTGAAATGTACTACATTTCTAAATATGGTATTGCTACACCTAATGGCAAAAATTGCACTGGTCTGTTGGACTTGAACAAAAATAAACAATATTTGTGTTGCTTATGTATTCAGTCATTATTCAATGGTATACTAAAAATCCATGTGAAAAAAATTACTTCTCACTGTTCTCAGGTGAAATATTTATTTGCGATTAAAATGCGATTAATTTCGATTAATTAATTACAAAGCCTCTAATTAATTTGATTATTCTTTTTAATCGAGTCCCGGCCCTAGATTATATATTTCTATACTTGCATTTGTGTTGTTATTTCTCGTAATAGCTTTGTAGTTTTCAAGTTTGGCACAATAAGGGCTACCACAAATAGGTCACTCTTGACCTTCCATGCCATGTTTGTTTATTGAAGTAACCTGAAAATATGTCAATGTGGCATAATTGTTGTTCATGTTGTTCAAATGTTCTATAGTGACATGTTTTATATCTATTTAGGCAAATAAATTGGTGTTTGAACAAGATACAGAAAATATTTTTTGGGGGGGAAAAAAATATGTTTTTTTCTAAATAGTTATGTTTTTTCGGACAAAATATGTTTTTTTTCAGCGACCTATAGATGCATGAAAGGAGATGAAGATTTTGTCAAATTCACTCCAAACTTGGCAGGAAGATTACTTACAATATATACTAAAACTAAGCGTTTGCACAATTGCAGTAATTTAAACATGATGGCAACCACAGCAGATTACCCCTACATTTTGTGTTTTATTTCAGAATGATCGCCGCATAAATTAGCATAAATTATTTTTTTATAATTTAAATTGAGAGATTTTTTTTTTTTTACATCTATTCTACATTGATTCTACATGCATCACCCTTTAAAATGAATCATAATATATGGTGTTGTATGCAATATTTGCAGAGATATCCAAGATTTACAAAAAGTCACTAAAAATGTCAATTTTGGGGCAGTCACCAAAGAGTTAACCACCATAATGTAATGTTGCTAATTGGAGCTTGAATGTCTTGTGCAATGTGTTTAACCGTGTGCTGTGCTCCTTCACCGTGTGCTGTGTAGTCTTTTCTTCTACGTTTTTCAAGTTTTTTCAGTTGTCTGTAGCGGCGCTAAAGCGCCATCAACAGGCGTGGGGTATGTACTCCAGCCGGTTCATCCTAAACGGGTGTGTTAGTCTTTATGAAAATCTTTCGTTAACAGGCTCCATCCTTACGGAATTAAAAGATTCGATTTGTGTGAAAAAGTGAAACTAGGCTCCGTAGCTTGAGTTAACCAGGTTTGTCACTAAACCACGTACGTGGAATACCCCCCAAGACTACTAATGTTCTGGTGATGACTCAAATGACCAGTGTCGAACCAAAACTGTGTCCAAACACCAGGTCGGTGTTTAAAACCGACAATCTTGGTAACTCATGCAGCGACAGGTGGGTTGACGTTTCTCAGCCTCACTGTGGACTGGGGCTAGGAAATAAAAACCTGGCAGAATCGAGCTGATGGAAAGTCGAGGTTAATGACATTTTTGTGCCTTCACAATCTGGCCCAGCACAGAATCCTTGCTTCAGGTGTCACTGTTGTGTTGCCTGTGCCAAAACGAATTCCACTCCCTAAACTCAGCATGCAGCTTTTACAAGATTACTCCGCCTAATTGGGTTGAGTTTGCGGCGTGATTAGGCCAATTGGATGTTTCAGTCCAAATGAGAACAGATTTGGCTGTCAGCTTGGCTGTAACAACTGGAAGTAGATGCCTCCATCCCTTTGCAAATACATTATGATTCAGACCATGAAATCTCTATTTAATTTTATATTAGATTGCACTCACGTAATAGGTGTCCAGTGGACAAGCATGTTAAACCAACACTCTTTTTATTCACAAAATAACTTAAGCAGACAAGAGATGTGAGCTATGCGTTGCAGCTATGCTGCAAAGGTTTTTACAGGTCTGTAGAAATCTGCTCCTCCTCTCAGCGTTGAGTCCATTACAGCAAGATGTCCCCAGTGGTGGCATAACTACAGCTTAGGACAGCCATTTTCTCCCTGCTACAACTGAGATGCAACTGACCCTGCAGCTTGTGGCCCTTCTAATACCGAACAGGATTACCGTTGCTGTAACACATCATCAGTCAGGTGAAAGGAACCTACCCAATGATAGTGATCCTATCTAGACAGAGAACCAAAGAGAGAGGTAGAGAGAAGGGGGCATTATCACATGAGTTCAGATCTCGAAGTGACTCACACAGAGCTTCAGTAGCTATGTAAGAGAAGTCCACTAGCTGGAAAGGGCCTCTAATGACCAGAGATGAAGGTGCAGGGTCTGTAACAGTCAAGGTTAGGTGCTCTTTTTATGGCTCCATGGCTGTCCACTAATTGAGTCCTCAAAGGCAATTGAGGCCCATCCATTTGGAATGCATTGGCTCATTTTAGCACATCAGTCTTCTCTTTAGCGTCTTCACTGGGCTGCCTTGCCTAGTTGAACTCGTGCTTAACCACATTCTTATGTATGGGGGATTCCCTGAAGTCAAACAACCTCAGCCTTTTCCAGCAGCTCAGGTTCTTCTGTTTAGAATGTATTTTTGCTGAAGACCAGTGTTCATTAAAGGGGAAATGCCAGTGACATAATTATGCTTGTTTTTCTCAAGCTCATCAGCTACCCTGTCATCTAAAAAAAAAGTAACCTCTGCCTCTAGAAATTCCCTTGCTCTTATGGTAAACAACTCAGCAGTGAAAACACCAGCCAGCCTCCCTGCAAACCCATTGTGGTTTCCTGTGTGTTGCAACCCCATAGTGGTTTCCTGCCAAAATTTCCTTCAGCTGTTTCTTTCCCTCCACCTTTCGACTGAGGGGGTTCCATCCAACCAGGGTGTAACAAGAGCAGTAAAACAGCCAGAACTGCAGGGGGCAGCGTGGTGCGACACCCCTGCTGGGAGATGAATAGCTGCTCCTCAGCAATAGCCACATCAGGGACAATGTGATGGATGATCTCGTCAATCTCAGTCTAGTGGTGGGAACTATCTTGGTCGATGTGCAGCCCCGAAACATTCTGTATGTGGTTATGAAAAACCATGTTAGTTCCATTTACTGGTCAAGGGAAGTGGGCTAAAAATACATATGTTTATATTTAACCAAAGACTCAGTGGCTTCCATGTTGGACCAGTGGCTCTGTGGTTTACTATCTGCAAAATAGCCCCTGAACCTATTCCATGTACTGTCAATTCTACATCTGTCACTGTGTGTAAGATTGAAGCCCATAGTTTTACAGTGGAGTTCACTGAGTAAGCCCAAGCCAGTCAAAGCCTCCATGCCTCAGTGGTCTTCAGTATGTAGTCTTTATGATGCATTCTAAAACTGATTGTTCAAATAATTGTGATTGGCTAAAAGCCGTCGTAAAATCCAGCATTACCTTACAATTTGTCCGCATAACATTCTATGATAACATTCCATATTACTGCGCAGTGAATGGCAAGGCAAGGTTGTGTATTCATATAGCGCATTTCATACCCAGTGTTCCATCTGGCTGTTAGGAACTATATTTTTTAGTGGCGGAAGAATGACGGTTTATCATTAAACTATTGTTTCTTAAATTGAATTGTCTTTATTTATGAAACCATATCAAATATTTGTAGTAACAGTTTTAGAAAAGCAATAAGCCCCGCGAGTCCGTGGTTTGCGCTGATTTTAGAACAGGTAAGGGGGTTTAATGGCACTCCGCTTCGCGTCGTGCCTAACAACTCCCCTTACCTGTTCTAAAATCAGCGCAAACCACGGACTCGCGGGGCTTATTGCTTAATTATGTATGGTGTTTTCAGTCCTGTATTGTTGTTACTGTATTCTGTAGCCTGGAGGCAAAAGAAAGAAGCCGATATGAACTGTCACTTAATATATGGCTCCTATTTCAGTGTTTCAACTTTTCCTGCCGTGATCCCCAAATTCCCCGGGGTCCAAGGCAGTTTTTTTTACACCTGAAGTACCCCTTGTTATGTGAGACTTTGGCTACTGGTGGCTGGCCCCTTCTGGCCCTGAAGGTGATACTGGGCAGAAACCACAGACTGCATCAAATGCATCCCCCCTGCTGTTCCATTATCAGGCGAGTGGAGGGCGTTTTTACGAGACCCTATTAATGGAGTTCAGTGGGGTTCAGTGGGTTTCCGCCTTTTCAGATGTTGCAGTCATACTTCATTAAAGGCTTTTTCACAGCAGGAAGAGGCCTTCAGATCTAGTGAGCACTTAAGAGGCTTAAGCCAAGTTTACACAGAGCCTAGATTCACTGAATCGGGTTCATTTTTCACACAAATCGAATCTTTTAATTGCGTAAGGACAGAGCCTGGTAACGAGAGATTCGCTTAAAGACGAACCCATCAGATTGAGAACAGCCAGTAGACAAGCTACAATTAGCAACGTTTAGCCTAACCGCATCGCCTTCATCCCATTTCCCATGAGGCTTTGCTCCGACCATTGTACATTAATGTATGAACAAAAAAGCAAATTAAATCGCTGGCCAATTTATATTTGTGGTCATGAAAGTTATGTAACGTCTGAATAAAAAGAATTAGATCAAGATAGGAGGCTAAACAAAAAGCAGTAAGCTGGATTAATGAGAGTGAGTTCGAGACACACTATGAGTGAGATGTAGAGAGACAACAAGTGTTATATATATTGGTTGGAGTTCGCGATGCAATCACGTGGGACAATGAAGTCATCAGGTTGCGTGAATCCGTGCACTCGAACACCAGCCCCCGTACAGATTCAAATCTACTCACTTTCTACCCCCGATTCGAATCGTTGCAGATACCGTGTGCGGATAGAGAGTGTTCGTCTAAATGAAAGGGCTATCTGTATTCGTTTCAGCTCGGACACAGACAAACTCGACTTTGTGTAGACTAGGCTTTAAACACCCACAAAAGCCAAAGTGACACATTGTGTAATTGATAGAACATTTCAGATCATATTTCTTCCGTAATGCCAGGCAGATGTTGTTTGGGTTTTTGTTTGTATTAACTTGGATTATTTATTAAATAATTATAATAAATAATATTATATTATTATAATATTTTATCAAGTAAAAGGATTTTGCAGATTAAACAAAAGGATTTTGCAGATTAAAATGTTTATATAGGTGTCCAAGCTGCACACATGAATGTACACTATGCTGAAAAGGGCTGTGTTTTGGCATGGATGTGGTTACCCTGTAAGCAAAATGACGTCCCCTAGACGTCCTGTAATGGTCTCTCTGAACGTTCTAAAAACGTAAATGTGTATGGTTCCCGTGACAACTTTAGGACGTTTTGCACGACGTTCCAAGACCGTCCCGAGGACGTTGCGGTGACAACTGGGAAACGTTTTCTATAGGTCATGAGGACGTTATGCAGGACGTTGCAAGCACCTCCCGAGGGCATTGTGGTTACGTCTGGGGAACGTGTTTCTATAGGTCCTGGGGACGTTCTGCAGGAAGTTGCAAGAACGTCCTGAGGGCATTGTGGTGACATCTGGGAAACGTGTTTTAGACGTCCTGGGTACGTTATTCAAGGATGCACCGCGGACGTAGCAGGCACGACCGTTTTTGCTGAGCTAAATGAAGAAAATAAAATAATAAAAGATCGCGGAGCCGTCATTTTGCTTACAGGGCGCACACACACACAAGTTCAAGTTCATTTATTTTACACATTTCATATGATATGCATAGACACATACACAGACACACACGATAACGGGCATGGGAATTGAACCGTAAACCTTCCTATTACTAAACGAGATCGCTACCTACTGTCCTAACACTGTCTGATTACGATTGTGTCACTTTAACAGGTTTATCACAGTGTGAGACAGCCAACAAACTTAGTCTTTTTTTCCGAGGGTTTGAGGAAAAGCATATTGTAGCAATCTCAGTCACTACGCATTGAGGGTTTTCCGTAATGATTACTTTTTAAATTAACATCCATGGCACATCACGGACGTGCAGGCAGGGAGGCAGAATAACTAGCCAAACTAAGAATGATGAAATAAAATAAATATGAATGCTTCTTTACTGATCTGTGCTATAAATGTAATGTCTGCATGATTCCAATACAATGCATACATAGGAAGGTGACCAAGTGTCTAGCTTTAACATATTGAGCTTTCCATAGGCCTTCAAAGATGCTGCAACAGAACGAAGAGCTCACCGGTCAAATTGTCTGATTGGAATTTCTTTAAAAATCCCGTCTCGCAAGCAGAATCTGGATTTGACAACAATTCTAATATTTAGGCCTATAAAGCAAACGTGCACTGCCCTTATTATGTTTTAAAGGAACAGCCTAATCTGCCGTTAGAAAGTTGTTTAAGAACACGCATATGCTGCATTTTAAATAAAGCGCAAACCCTCGGTTTCAAACGAGGAGCGAACTGAGTGAGAAGGATCCAACATGGCCAAGCAGACTAGCCTTAAAAGCTTTTTTTCAGAGGCCAACTGAACTGAACAACAGTGATGAGGGTGAACCTTCTGACGAGGATGAACTTGTCCTGTAATACCTGCAGTGTTGCGCGTTTCCTTTTATTATAGGCCTACTGCGCGCCGAAGAGCCGCGAGCGGTATTGCAGACAGAGATTTTGAAAAATTATAGCACTCGCAGCATATTGAAAATTGGAGCTTTGAACTTAGTTCAAAATTTTGAATTATGAACAATGAACTGAGCAAGTTCATGTAGAAAGTGAACTTTCCAAACACTGAATACCTGACTCATTGAACAGAGCAATGACCATGTTGCGGCGCTCATTTTAACGCCACAGCATGTTGCGCTTAAAGGCCACTTATTGACGCGCATCAGACATAAATGTTTTTGTTTCCCATTGTAAACTTAGGAAAATAAACATGTTGCATTCTAAACTACCTGATTATGTTATTATTTAAGCTATGCAGGCGGTCAGTTTTCTTCAATAGGCTAATTTAGAAGCAGAAATAGGTTAGATATTTGGCCGGCTTTTCATTAAAATGTCGGTCAAATGAAAAAAAAAATTCTGGTTCAGAGAGGACCATCAGAGGATGTCAAGGGGACGTTTTGGAAGGACCAAATGCGAATGTCCCGCAGAGGACCACAGGTAAAGGTTACGGGGACGTTTTTAAAGGACTTCCTGGGGACTTATGCTGAGTGACCAAATTATAACGTTCCTTAATAGTCCGTTTTAAGGCTGATGCGAACGTCACGCAGAGGACCTGCAGGTAAAGGTTACGGGACGTTTTTAAAGGACGTCCTGGGGACATGTGCTGAGTGACCAAATTATAACGTTCCTTAATAGTCCGTTTTAAGGCTCATGCGAACGTCACGCAGAGGACCTGCAGGTAAAGGTTACGGGGACGTTTTTAAAGGACGTCCTGGGGACATGTGCTGATCAAATTATAACGTTCCTTAATAGTCCGTTTTAAGGCTCATGCGAACGTCACGCAGAGGACCTGCAGGTAAAGGTTATGGGGACGTTTTTAAATGACGTCCTGGGGACGTGTGCTGAGTGACCAAATTATGACGTTCCTTAATAGTCAGTTTTAAGGCTCATGCGAACGTCACGCAGAGGACCTGCAGGTAAAGGTTATGGGGACGTTTTTAAATGACGTCCTGGGGACGTGTGCTGAGTGACCAAATTATAACGTTCCTTAATAGTCCGTTTTAAGGCTCATGCGAACGTCACGCAGAGGACCTGCAGGTAAAGGTTACGGGGACGTTTTTAAATGACGTCCTGGGGAGGTGTGCTGAGTGACCAAATTATAACGTTCCTTAATAGTCCGTTTTAAGGCTGATGCGAACGTCGCGCAGAGGACCTGCAGGTAAAGGTTACGGGGACGTTTTTAAATGACGTCCTGGGGAGGTGTGCTGACAGACCAAATTATAAGGTTCTCTAAAAGTCCGATTTAAGACTCATGCGAACGTCACAGAAGGACCAAACGTAGACTTGCTACGAACGTCAAAAACGTTCTGGTAACGTCCTCTAGCGAACGTTGTGGCGGGGACCAATTGGGGACGATTGGGGACCTTGCGAATGTCCTGTTAACGTCCTGGGGACGTTCCCTGTTTGCGGGGTATACAGTATGTATAATGATTCAGGTGTTACGATACAATACATTGCATTATATTATGATATTGTTAGCAAGGCATTATACTGTGATTTTTACCAAAAAATCTAATTTTAGGGAAACTATCATATTAAAGAAAACACACCACCATACACATACAATCTGAGTCAATTTTTTTATCGCAATCAGAACAGTGGGATCTGTCAAATGGCTGAAGATAGATAACAACTGAACTATCTGCCATCTTTGCATGTTAACTATTAATACATTGAGAATCAATTCAGTTTCACCAAACATAATGATACTCAAACGAATCAATGTTTTCTTACACCCGTAATGCAGAAAGGATTTAAAGTGGTGCAATGGAGTCCTCAGTTTTAACGCTTAAAGCCACCTGTGGGATGCTTCAGTCCATACAGTGTGACTGGTCGACGCTGGGCCCCTCGCCTCAGCTGTTTGGCCCACTGCTAACACCATCTATCTAAGGCATCTCAGAGTGGACCTTAATTATGGCTCATACCTCATCTTAGGCACACTAATCTCTTGAGAATGTCACCAATGGACCTGCTGTTGCAGTTCCTTTCAGACTTCACATGCCGTGTCAGGTTTAGGACATTGTAGTTGAGAATCTTGCAGGGGAAATGGTGGCCCTGTGTTTCAGGAAGCTTAGTCTGAATAAGGGCATTCAGGACTGAGCCCTCGGTGATGAAACATCCCAGTCCCACATTGATTTGAGCTATTGAATTCCCTGTGCCATGGCCGCAGATTCATGCTTTTGGTAACATTTGTCCTTGAGTCATATCTTCTGTTAAGGTTGCGCTTGTGTTAATACGTTTGTTTATTTAGAAGGATCCCCATTAGATCTACCCCAAGTCCACTTTTAAGACTTACATACAAATATCAAAACATTTTAAACATACATTACAATACCAATATCTGACATGTAAAACATACATTACAATACCAATATCTAACATTTAAACCATACATTACGATACCAATATCAACATTTAAAATACACAAAATAATGAGGAGACAGTTGTTACAAAAACAGTGTTTCTTCAAAGTGTATAGTCAAAGCCACATGAGAAGAAAGACAAGGATGCCAGAGTGAAAATCAGACCTGAGCTAACGAGCACAGAGAGAGGAGTGTTCTCTATGTGTGCCAAACTTGCTGTGTGCCATATAGCCTGCTATTAATACTTGGCAAGGTGGAGCGATGAGAATGTGCTGATGTTATGACTATTTAAAGCAGTAGCTTGCATGGTGAGGGAGACTGATCTGTTAGTTTAACACAACATGACCTGGGCAGCCAGCGAGGCACACCCTCTTCAACGGCACTTTGTCACATTTAATGACAACACAGCTCCCTTTACTCTGTGCCACTTCAACACGCACACACACATGTGCACACACACACACACACACACACACACACACACACACACACACACACACACACACACACACACGTGCACACACACACACACATGGTCCACACTCACCCACACAGTGGCAGGTCATGTCAAGGATATGGAAATCTGCTTTATTCACCACAGAAAGGGAGATCTTTAAAAAAAGAATATTTTTTATATATATTAAGAACACGACCGTGCACAAGGACCTGGAATGTGACCCTATTTGCATACAGACAGGTTCATGATGGAAAGCAGTGGGTTAAGAGAAGAATACTTTATAGCATTTACTGATCTAATCGAAAAATAGAAAAATTATTTCCAGTTTTTTGCTTCTAAAATATTAAAATCTTGAGTGTTCATAGGGGTGTTTTACCCATGACATCATTCGGTGAGGTACGTATGCTTGCTTTCTTGAGTTTCTCACCTCTCCTCTGTTTTTCTCTAGGGGGCCATTTGTCTCCCTGGCAACAGAGTCACCGAACATCCAAGCAATGGGGATGAGGCTGGCAAGTTCCTGTTTGAGATCATTCCAGGTAAGGACTGCTTTCTGGGGGCTTACTGATGAAGGGAGGGCAGTTACATCAGACATGAGTGCTTGTGCAGTCGTAGCACAAACAACTAAAATAAAGTGATGTTTTCCACTTGACATGCCCAAAAAAATCCTTCTACCACTACAACCCTGCATCCTCTGTGGAACTCTCATTTTAACTACTAGAAAAGGAACTTTGACATGGCGTGCTTCACTTTCTCGTGAGAAACGGGAGACATCGTGCCTCACACATCTGCTGTGCCCGTCTCTCTGTCTGAGCTTCATGGTTCGCATTTCCTCTCAGGTGGAGGCCACTGGGGCCCATCTGGGGATGGCATCTCCGTGCTGACTCTATCCATGCACCACCTCCTTTGCCCTGAGAGAGAGAGAGAGAGACAGAAAGAGAGAGAGAGCTATGGGCTTCAGGTTTATCTTTCTGAGCCCTGGGCACGGTCGCGTGGCCAGTGGGCTGGCCTGTGCCGAGCAGGCAGTGGTGCGTGCCACCAGGCCTGGGAGCCCTCGGAGGCAGGAAATTGGATGCTGCTGCTGGAGAGTCTCAGTGCAGATGTCCCTCTCGTGTCTCGCTCTAATGGCAGATGATGAATCGCACTGAGCAGGCATTTATGTGCTGTCTGAGGGAGCAGCCTGCAGCCACAGCAGCTCTGGAGAATGATGAGGTCTGTTAGCCCTTAGCATAGGCACATTTCTGCAGGCTGTCTCTTTATCTCTCTGTCAGTGTAGTGGTATTTTGTCAAATTCAGCAACATACAGACCTTGATATGCTGTTAGTGTGGCTTCAAATGGACCATAGGTGTGTGATTTTCTTCTGCACTTATTGACCCTCAGGGGATAGAGACATGATGTTGACACCAGTGACTTTGCCTTGGGCTCAGGGGAATGTTCAAGGCCTCCTGGCCTGGTCCAAAGGACGGGGAGTGAAGATATGCGAGGAATGTGAGTCCCAGGAGGATTTCTCCTCTAAACAGGCCAACAGCTGTGCTACTAGATCACTCAGACAGCCTGGGCCATGATGTACAGATGTCACACCTTAAATATCCCATCTGTGGAGATCTACTCCTCCTCTGAGATCTACTCCTCTGAGATGTACTCCTCCTCTGAGATGTACTCCTCCTCCGAGAGGTCGTTTACATGGACCCTAGTTTGTCAATCTGATACAGATAGCTAATACAGATAGCCCTATCATTTAGACGAGCACTCTCTATCCGCAACGAAGTCTGGGGTAGAAAGTGAGTAGATCTGAATCGGTACGGGGGCTGGTGTTCGTCTGCACGGATTCACACGCCCTGATGACGTCATTGCTCCAACTCCACTCGTGGTGGGTCCCGAATTCGCTCTCATGAATCCAGCATACTGATTTTTGTTTAGCCTCCTATCTTGATCTAATTCTTTTTATTCAGACGTTACATGACTCTCATGACCACAAATATAAATTGGCCAGCGATTTAATTCGCTTTTTTCTTCATATATTAATGTAGAATGGTCGGAGCAAAGCCTCATGGGAAATGCTCAAGCTCAGCCTCTCAATAAAGCAAAGGCATTTAAACAACTCACAGACATATCATGTTGCACTGTTCCAAACTCTTTATTATCAATAGAAAATCAAATTCATTTTCGCATAACCTATAGTCTGCTCTGACCACCGATTGTATTAACCACCATAATGTATTACTGTGCAGATTAAATGTAGGCTATGTGGTTAGGCTAAACGTTGCTAATTGTAGCTTGTCTGCTGGCTGCTTACCCATGTCCTCTTGTCTTCTTCTACGTTTTTTCATGTTTTTTCAGTTGTCTGTATCAGTGCTAAAGCGCCACCAACAGGCGTGGGGTATGTACTACAATCAGTTCATCCCAAACTGGTGTGTTAGTCTTTACGCAAATCTCTCGTTACCAGGCTCCATCGTTACACAATTAAAAGATTCGATAGGTGTGAAGCTAGGCTTCATGTAAAGGGCCCCTGAGATCTACTCCTCCTCTGAGATCTACTCCTCCTCTGAGATTAACTCCTCCTCTGAGATGTACCCCTCCTCTGAGATGTACCCCTCCTCTGAGATGCCATCCTCCTCTGAGATCTACTCCTCCTCTGAGATCTACTCCTCCTCTGAGATTAACTCCTCCTCTGAGATGTACCCCTCCCCTGAGATGCCATCCTCCTCTGAGATCTACTCCTCCTCTAAGATGTACTCTTCCTCCCTCTGTTTCTTCTCATGCTGTATCTCTGACAACTGACAGGAAGCACTGGGATTGTGCTCTAAACAAAGATCATTCAACTTCTAATTGTTTTGGGTGCAGTTCAACAAAAATATCAACCCTTCGCCCATTTTAAGCCATCATGATCAAAAGGGAAAATCATTGTTTGTTGGAAGTGTTCTGGCCTCTACTATTCACAGACAGGTTGTGGGGTTGACTTCTGTTTGCTGCTTTAGTCAGGAATTCAAGGGTTTGTTAAAGTTGCTTAAAGTACCTGTCGATGCTATCAACTGTACCACCAGTGGTTATTCTTAAAACTACATATAGTGCTACATATATGATAAAGGAATGTTTACCCACACAATACGCAAGGTCTGGCTGGAGAGTGCAGCAGGTTCATCCTGAGAAAATCTGTCCATGCTGTAACATTGTCGGCAACCATTTCACAATCTTGCAACATATTTCATGATTAGTTCAAAGCCTGTGGTAAATTTGCCACATCCAAGGTGATTTCATGGCCCTTGAAGTCGTGAAACTTGTTTTCTTTTTTCACCCCTCTGCACTTCTCCTAACATAAATAAACCCCTTTCACTGGCGTTTAATAGGGTCCCCATAACATATTTGTTTACTCTGCTCCTGCTATTGATTTATTGACTCTGCTGGCCTGTGAATAACAACTCTTTGTAACTGACCAAATCATATTTCTTCAGACGATTCATCAATCTGACGTTCTATTCCAGCACCTGTGATGTGTTGATATCCTCCTGATACTTTTACCTCACTTCTTTTCTTCTGAGCAGCGTTGATGGCTTTGAAAGGCCAGTTGGTATTCGTCTGATGTCCAGATCTATCTCAGCCTAATGAAGGGGTGAGGAACCGAGAGAGCGAGGACAGAGGGAGAGAAAGGAAGGCTGTGAGCACAGATGAACAGGGGCCATACTATCTGTGTGACACCTGTGTGAAATACTGCTCTTTGTGCTCCTCTCTGGGAGAGCTTTCAGCCAGGAGAGTGCAGCTCTCGGACGGGGACGGCTCTAATGCAGTCAGCCTGTTGTGTCCAGAACATTCCGTCTTTATATTGACTCCTGAACGGAGGAAAGAACCCGGGAAAGAATACTCTGTGCCAGAGATGCAGGGAAAACAATATTTTAAAGATTTTGTCTGGCATTCAAATACAAGAGAGAACCCAGAACAATGTCCTGCTGGCTTCGTGTGGATGATTAGAGTCATTGTTCAGTTTGGCAGCACTAGTATAGAAGTATGATGCCAGATGTGTGTCTCAGCATTGGTAGTGGTGCACTGCAGAGAGACTGAATGCAAAGCATGTTACCCTCTGCAAGGACATAGGAAAAACAAAGAGATAAATTATGTAGTGACTTAGCTTTACAGAGATTTACTTTAAGCAAAGTCTAACTGCCATGAAACATGTGAGTTGCTAAGCAACAGAGAGGCCACCAGGAAATGTATTAGTTTATTAGCTGTTTGTCCCAAACTTTTATTCTCTGAAGTCCACTTTCCCACTTCATTCGAGAAGCTCCATCTGTTATTGTGATTTGACAGAGACTGATTTAGAACGTTCCATCACCAACAGATCTGCTGGCCAGATGAAATGAAACAGCCATTTGTCATCTTTCTAGAAGTCTTGTTTCACGGTGACATAACTAGTCTGATCCTGCAGTACAGGACTCTCCAATAAAATACACTGTGCAGCAAAAGGCAGCAAAGGTTTGATAAGAAACGTTGGGGCCTTTTGCAGTTTTGTTATTGTTCATGCATCGGTGCTTTCTCAGAGGCACACCAAATACCAAAGAACAGCTGCCGTGTTTGAAATGCAAATCCTGAGCCCAAGAATAGCTGTGTGGCATGGCTGCAGCTCCACCACCTCAGCTCTGCGTCTGTAGCTGTAGCTGTGGCAGGAAGTGATACTAGGGTGACAGTGGGGGGTCAGCTGGGACGCAAGAAAAGGGAAGTGAAATGATAGGGGTTTTAGAGTGGCGTGTACCTGCTGAGAGCCTGACGTCAACTCTCTCTGCCCTCTGCCTGCCCTTGAGAGCTGCATGGACCGGGCTAGCTGGTGTAACTACTGTTTAATGGGCTGGTTCTCCCCGCTCGGTGCTCGTGTGCTGTCCTTTTACACCTTTATTAGTTGTGGTTTAATTAGCGTGCTGCCGTGGGAGCGGCCATTATCTTCCCGGACCGAGGCACTAATGATGTGCAGAACCCGGCACAGCATGTTTTACCAAGGAGGTCATGCGCATGACGATTTACGACATGCCAGATTTGATTCAGGAGGTTAATGCCCTGCATGTCACTGAGGGGAAGAGAGAGAGAGAGAGGGAAAGAGAACAAGAGAGAGGTAGAGGGAGAATGTCAGACAGATGGCATGGGTGAGAGGGTTTTAAGTGTCAGTATCTTACTGCTGCTGTGCCTGGAGGAGCCCACAGGTGGAGCTTCACTGTTGATCTCTGTGACATGATGCTAAACAGCGTGGGGAAATGGTCCTCACAGTCTATGTCAACTATATTGATTTAAATTGATTGCAGAAATCTACACCATAAATCTACACCATAAACATGGTATTAGAATGAATCACAATGACTACAATATAGTAGCACACTGGAAGTGTTACAGGAGAGGGGGGGGGGGGGCTGGGATGGGCTTGACTGGGTTGGGCTTGGCAACAGCTCTTTTAAATGAGATTAAGGTAAATAACTTTTTAGAATCTCTAATTGGATGTTTTGGTAAATCGCCTGAATGGAGGGGCTCTTTGCGCCTGCTAATGAAGAAAGAGAGAGAGAGAGAGAGAGAGAGCAAAAGATAGAGCCCTTGGTAAACTCATGCTCTTGGAAGCTGTGCAGCACTGTTCACAGGGCAGTGGGCTGTTGTGATGCAGCCCTTCATGCTGCAGTCTGCCCCGAGGCTCCCAGCCCAGCAGGGAAGGAGGTGAGCGGAGCGGAGCATCAGTCATTACCCGCCAGGCCTCCATTGGATTACACACTTTGCTGTAATTTACTTCAAACTGCAAAGACATTTATTTTACATTTGCACTCCACTGTGCCCCACTGGGAAGGTTATGCTGCCAAGGCAACAACACACAACACAGCTCATCCAATCAGATGAGGCTCCAGAGCAACAACACAGCTCATCCAATCAGATGAGGCTCCAGTGCAACAACACAGCTCATCCAATCAGATGAGGCTCCAGAGCAACAACACAGCTCATCCAATCAGATGAGGCTGATTTAAAGTCTCGTCAGTCACTCTTCACTTAAAGCTCCTGTAAGTGATACTTTGTGGAAAACTTCAACTACCTGGCTTTACATTCAGATAAGTGTCCTGTAAATAGATGCTCTGAGAAAAACACACTCCACGCCTGCCAGTTATCTTCCTGGGCATTGAATGGAGAGTGGTGTACTCCTCCAATATACTGTAAGTCTGTCAGAAATAAGCAAGTAAAGGTTTACTTTCAACAATGCTGAGAGATGCATGTGTATTCTCACTTTAGTGTTTATCTTTTTGAACCCAACATCATCTTCTAATTATTCATGGTTTTGGCAGCAGGGGACGCCTGCAGTGGCGTCGTAGGGGGGGGATAAAGGGGACTGAGTTACCAGGGCCCTCTGTGGGGGAGGGTCCTTGAGGAGTGTGGAATTGTATTTTTCCTTTAAATATTAATATCATTTAAAGGTCCAAATTTTCTTGCTAACTAATATAATTTTAATGTTTTGGGTAAATAAATTGGTTGAATGATGGATTGAATTATGTGTCCTAGTCTACATATAATGTCTGGAGACCCTCACCCCCCCGGCTCACGCACAAAATGGTTTAGTCCGCCTTCAGTGTGATTTTTACCTATAGGCGCATTTAACGAATGTTAACGTTCATTCGACTGAGGCAACGGTGCGCATTGAAGATGTCCAAGAACGTTAAATCCGGGTTTCAGAAAAGAAAAGAAAGGCAGGCAAGAGAGAGAACGAGGGAAAGCAACTACTAACATACTTCTTTCCTAAGAAAGGTGAGCCGAATGTGAAAGCAAACACCCTACATTAAATGAACTCATGATGTGGTAATAAAACGAATCAATACCACCGCGATTGTCATTGCTAAAAACGGCATAACACAAAATTAGAAATAACATGCCCTATCTGTAATCTGAGGTAAACTCTAAATACATGTTTGTTTGCATAGCCTTCCACAGTTGCAGAGTTTGTTGCACGCACATCCAATCCAGGTGCAGGGTAAAAAGAGATCCGTAAAAATGAAAGAATACCCACACTGTTGCTGCTGACACCTGACGAACACCTGACGAAGACCAACAATGGTCGAAACGTTGTGCCAATAAAATACACGGGAGCTGCAGCAACAGTGTGCGGGTATTCTTTCATTTTTATGCATAGCCTACCACACCATTGCAATAGTAGGTCTATACTAATTAGAACATTTGGCTAAATTAATATTTGTTAGGCCATAACATAATTAGGCTAATAGCCTTATTAAGTAGGGCTAGTCTAGGCTCAATAAGTTCATAAGGTTAGGCTGTCAAATTAGTTGGCTAGCAAAGTTAACTTGTGAAACATGGCACTCAGTTTCAGAAGCAGCTAGTGATGCAGACCCCTCATCCTCTGACACTGTGGTCTTGAGGCAAGGTGAGCAGTTTAAAATGAAAGTACATAATTTTAGCTATTTATACTGTAGGCTTAATGTGTTTAGCAAATAGCAACACAGGCTGTTCCATCCAAAGGTGACTTTTTTTTGTTGCAATCAGGGTGTGAAGGGGATTTTAAGCAATATAGTAAAAAGTGTTCCAGGAAAACATCCCATACTCTACCTTTAAACATGTTCAGTCACACAAATTAGGCTACATTGGAATTGCCTGTTACAGTAATATCTATCAGATGCTTCATGCTTGTAGAGGGTTCTGTCCAGGAAGATGGAGAAAATGTGGTAGAGGATGACACAGGTGAAGGAAGTGATAGCAGAGAAGATTCTGAGAAAAGTGAAAGGGATGAAGAGAGGTCAGAAAGTAGTCAGAGCAGCGCCAGGGAGTGTATGCCAGAAGATCCAGCACTATGGACAGAGAAATGAACTAATGAAGAGAGAGACACAATTGTTCACAGACTGGCAAGCAACATAAAAACAAATAAAATTACAGCAAAAGACAAGGAAGGGAAGCCATTTCCTAACTACCTTCAATTTGCAAAGTTTCACCGTCAGGGGGGAGGGGGCGTGGCACTCTTTTTTTGGGGGGGGGGCCC
Source organism: Sprattus sprattus (assembly GCF_963457725.1). NCBI lineage: Eukaryota > Metazoa > Chordata > Actinopteri > Clupeiformes > Clupeidae > Sprattus > Sprattus sprattus. Next base: position 4,470,140 of record NC_137909.1, on the reverse strand, counting down.
TATGAACCTACTGTGCATAGGGCCCAGAATCTGGTGCTACGCCCCTGGACGCCTGGTATTAGTTTGAGAGTGGTATATTTCTGATACATTGGATGCTGCAAGAAAAGAGTATTGTCTGAATGTTGCTCAAACCTAACATAATACAATTTTCTACAGAATCTGATCTGAGTGTTCATTGTGTTCAGGTAGTTCCTTCTTGTAAAAAACACAAACGCACACACGCACATGCACACGCACACGCACACGCACACGCACATATTCTGTGTACTCATACAAATCCCCAGAGATTACGGCGTCTTTGACAGAGGCAGGTGTGAGAGGCGGGGGCCATGGTGGCCGCGATGGAGGCTTATGGCGGTTTGAAGAGAAGTAGAAGGAGACACACACACACACACACACACACACACACACACACACACACACACACACGGGGAGCCAATGACATATTAGTCCACAGCAAATCTCCGTGACCAGTTGACCTCCCCCCGCATGTCCACTGAGCCGCTGAGAAACCCGATACTGCTCAGCTTCAGAGGCGGGCTGTAAATACAGGACTGATCCATGAGGATGTGGCAGCCATGCACGCAGGCTGGAGAGACACAGAGACATTGGACATTGTGGGCAGCTTCCTTCCCCCACGAGAGGACGCGGTGCCATTAAGGCTACCGTTGTGGCTCAGCGAGAGAACTTAAACAGGAGTCTAATCTATATCTCAGAACATTCTGACCTTTCTGCTGGGAGATACTCGATGTGGTGAACTTGAAACCAGGGGAAGATTGCAAAAGAAAAAAGGCAGTTGTGCAGTGGACAGTTATATGTACCATAAATGTGTGCAGGACTAGACAATGTTTTCAACCCATGGCTAATTAAGTGGGTATAATATGAAATGACACTTTATGTTGCCAACAATCCACGTGACTGATGGGCATTTGTATCTATCATCTAGTGCCATGATTTGAATTTCATATGGTCAAGTGAATTATTCTAAAGGATTTCTGACATTTTCAAAACATGATAATGCAGAACATTTGCCTTTTTTTGTCTATTAAAGATGAACAGTGGTCAAACCACACACAGCTTGTTGTTGATTATCACCTATTTGAAACGTTTGGGATTACTCTGTAATAATTGTGACAAGTGTTTTAAGTGACACTGATCACGTGTACTTCCCTTTTCACTTTAGAAAAGGGAATGTTTGCATAATTGCTTGATTTTGGATTTGAATTGAATTCATTAGTTTTTATTTCATTCCTGCTGTACACATGCACCGAACCAACTGTCTGCATCCATAGAACAGATCCATACATAATATGCACTGTTCAGCAAGGTAATCTGTCATGGCTGGCAATTGAAGATTTCTGTGGGTGTTGTATCTAAAGTTAATTCCACATAGCATCTCTAGTGAGTAAAATGTCATTACATTGCCATGATATACTGCTATATTGCCTTTCCTTGCCTGTTATAATGAAGCCTGCACCCAGTGGTGCCATGATAACACTGTTTTGATATCAAGATATTTTTTACCATCATACTGCATGCTATCCTGACCTGTGTGATTCAGATCTCCCTGAGACGTATACTAGATGAGATCCACATCCCACTGGGTATATTGTTCCTGAAACCTCTGGCACCATCCCTGACTTTAATATCACCAGTATGTCACAGATACTATGCCCAGTACCTCTCAGACCTTAAGTGAATCTGAAAATATAAATAACCTTTACGGAACAGCCCTGCAGACACACTCTATGCCTGGATTTAGGTATGTAGCATACACTCTCTCCCCACACACACACACACACACACACACACACACACACACACACACACACACACACACACACACACACACACACACAGGCACTTAACAATGAGGCATTTAACCAATGTTTGTATCTGTTCATCCACAAACAACCCAAAGTTGTGGCATGCTGAAATCAAAACAAACACACAGAGTGTCACGTAGGATATATTTATTGAAGCATTCAATGAATCCAGAAGCAGACATACACAAACAAGTAATTTATAACTGAAAGAAGAAGAACTTATACAGACAGATATACACAAGCGCGTACACACTGACCCATTTGCACACACACACACTGTCTTGACCAGAGGGTGTGTAGCCACTCGCAGTCTACACTGGCCAAGAAGACATTACACGCAATCTCTCTTCAAGGTTAGTGAGAGCCATAATTACACAATGTTAATAATGAATTCCTTCTGCAGCGGTGTGAAACTTTGACCAGAACTCCATACACTGTGTGTTTCTCATATCTATTTTATGAGTTTCACAAGGTCATGAAATGATTTTCATTCTCCTCTATCTTTGGATTGCGTTGTACATTCGTATTGTGCAACTAACACTAATCATTAGTACAAAGAACTGTTTTGTGCAACTTTGGGGGTGCTGTCATAATGAAGACGGGTCTGTTAACATCTGATGAGAAGGAAAATGTCCCAATGCCCTTTGATGAACAATGAGAACATTTTGAGCAAGTTTCCCAGATGGATGTACCGTAACCATGCCTGATTTTCCATGGTAACCACCGTGTTCTGTCCACATTCCAAGCAGATGGAGGACAAAGAGTTTTCAAATTGAGCAGAAATATAAAGACCTCCAAAGAGCAGAACGGGAGAAGAGAAAAGAGCACAAGAGAAGGAAAGAGGAAAATATGCACCAAACAAATTCCACATATCTAAATGTAGCCTTGGAGCAGAATGGACACAGTGCAGTGTGGCCGGAATGGTAGCGCCATCTGGGCTCTTTTGGCCTCCGCCTGAATGGGAGAGGCAGAGAGAAAGAGCGAAAGAGCGGAGAGACAGAAGTGAGAAGAAGAGAGCGGAGGAGAGCACACAGTCCCCCATTGTCTTGTCCCTTTGCAGACAGAGGCTGGACAGCCGCCAGGTATCTCTTTCATTGCCAGGGAGCTAGGGAAGGAGCTGGCCTGTGGTCTATACAGGCTCAGACTAACCAGGACACACACACACACACACACACACTGGCAGTCTTCTCCACCTTATCTCCGCAAGAGGGACATTTGTTGACATTTTTTGTGTGGAAATAGAGATAAATTCATGGCAATGAATCACAGGGTTTAAGTGCAGCTGTGTGCGGCCCTATGCTATGAATAGCTCTTTGCTTTAGATTTCTGTGCGCTGAGAAACCCTCTGGTTGACCTCATGATGACCCCTGAATGTGAAGGATTCTGGACAGTGGAGGCCCTTATGAGTCATGGTGGGCCATTTGCAATGATCAATGCGGCACCCTCGGTTCACTGTTTGAGTGTGACGCAGGTTCTGGTTTTTGTTGGTTTTGAAGACCCCAGCCTCAGCTTGGCATGACACTCGGATAAGCATTCAGAAAGCATAAAGGTAGATAAGGAGCTGTTCTGTGGTCAGTGGGGGTAGTGCCGAGGCAGACTCAGGTAGATAAGGGGCTGTTCTGTGGTCAGTGGGGGAGTGCCGAGGCAGACTTGGTGCGTCACTAGCAGTGTTTAGACTGCAGATGCACTGTTTAGATGGATGCCATGCTGTGTCTGTGCCTGTTGGCTCCTGCATTCAGATTCACGCCCGACAGAATTGTCCTCATTATCTGGGCTCAGTGGAACAGGCTGAGGGAGATGGTGACGGCGCTGTGCGGTTTGTTGTGGTGAGTCAGCGGAAGAGTGGCACGCAGGAGGAATACAAACTGAGAAAGTCATGGTCCGCACAGAAACAGCTGCTGTAAAAGGAAGAAACATGACGCTCCCCCGGAACCAGCTCCTGTCATTCCTTAGGTAAAGGGAAAGCAGAATGAAAATGAGATGCAAAGAGCCTCCTGATGTTTTGCCCTCTCGTGGGGTGATGTCATGAACAGGAGCTGCTTTACATACGAGTGATAGCCAGATGCTAGTTTGCATAGGTCATCACTTCTGCTCCATATGTGGACATAGTCAACTCAGCATCCGACTTGTGTCCTGTGGAGAAGAAGGCTCACTGCAGAGTATACAAAGCTCCCTGAGGCTGAGAGGTTGGATATGCCATAAACTATCCACCAAAGCTGCGCTGGGTTCTTTGTGTTTTTATGTCACGTGTCTTGTTTTTATGTCACATCTTTTTTTTTATGTTTTTGGTTTTTAAATGATGGGGGTTCAGATAATGAGGGCTGCTGCCACATAGTGTGAGTCAAACACAGATCAAACAAGCAACTCAAGGTTTTATGGCAATTAATCATCTCCTTCCTCTGTTGGGTCAGTGCTTGGTGGGGGTAGTGCCCTGCTGCTTGTGTAAAGGAGGGGAGGACCAGCCCTCTCTCTCCCCAACGTCTAATAAAGCTGAAATATCTGCCTGGGCCCCGGGCCTTACTCTGCTCAGCATGGGGGCTCTCCGCTGCCTCAGGTTGAAGTTCTGCCAAAGTTTTAGTGTTTCCTCTGAACCGTCTGACCTTACCTGAGCTGCTGAAGGAGTCCAATGGTGAGGTAACAAGCCCCTTTACAAAACGGAACGTCACAAAAGATTCGGATGCTTCTGAAGGAGTCCAATGGTAAGGTAACGAGCTCCTTCACAGAACGGAACGTCACAAAAGATTCGGATGCTGCTTGAGAACAACCATGCTTCAGTGAGATACAGCCTCAATTTTCTATACATTTAGAGCCAACTTCGTTTTAATGTGTTAGTTGAGTACATGATTGTGAGCTTCTGACAGAAATGACTTTTGTTTTGGCTTTTCCACCAGTTTTGTGAAAGAATTCAAATTAGCTGTGTATGTTTTTATGATTGGATCCCATGATTGGCTGAGCATGAGGTAGCATTTATTGTGTCATGTTAAACCTGAATCAATGGCGCGACGCTCATAAACTTGACACTAGGCCCTTATACATGTGTCAATTTAACCCGTCCAAATCGCGTTTAATCCGGTAAAAGCTCGTAATTCGCTTATAATTGCCTCATGTAGCTCACGCCTAAATGTGACCCGGTCATTTTTCCGACGATGTCTGAGCCTTTCGGGAGAGGTGGTTTACCCCGATCGGTCAGCTCAAAAAAGGGCGGGTCAAATAAGGCCGATGTGACATGGGGATGGCGGTGACAGGAGGCTAGAAAGTTAGAGGCTAGAAAGTTCTTGTCCCTAGTATGATAGCCTATTGACTATGTCGTCTCCGATCGATGCACAGGGAGAAAAATAAATAAATAGCCAAGCACATCGGCAAACCTGACCTTACCATAGGCTGGTAGGCCTACAATTTTTTATCATTGTAATAAAATGCAATTTGGTACACCATTTTAATATGGTAATAAAGCCTACTGTTTTTTGCTAAATGAAAGAAAGCCTATAAAGGAAACGCCGACTCGAGCCTATTAATTCCGAAATTTCACCACATCGTAGGCTATATACTGTAACAACCCCAACACTTGCCTGCTTCCCTTTTTCCAAGTTGTCCGACTATTTTTCTTACCTTCTTTCTTAGCTGTTGATGTTACTGAGCTAGAAGTCTAACTTGTTCTGAACATCTCGCGCTGCCAATGCCCAATGTCACTTCTGAGTCAAATCACTCCATCATCTCTTTAAAATTCCTTATTCCACGAGTGGTAGGCTACAATGACTGGCTGTTTTAAAATATAATTAATAGCCTAACGAAACAAAATAACCCAGGCAGTTTCATCTACGAGACGTTAAGGCTTCTTCCCATTCTGACAGCTGATCCATAGCTTGCAGATTTGCGGCGCTGCAAGGAGACGCGACATGGGATGGATCGTCACTTAATTTAAACTTTTTTGCTTCCGTTAGTGTGTGTGTGTGTGTGTGTGTGTGTGTGTGATAGAGACAGAGAGGACTCAGTGAAACATCGGAAAACACCAATTCCGCAACAGATGAACCTTTATTGATAGCCTCTATCAGACAATGCCTATTTTATGAGTCAAAAGAAACAACAGGCAGAAAAAAATATTAAACAAAATAAATAAATATCCTATTGCATTAGGCCTGGCCTTTAGTTGCAAACAGTTCAGGCATATAGGCTATTGTGTCTCGTAAGCCTTAACACTTCCAACCCCAAGGGCTTTTTTTGACTCTGTTAGGTAGTTTGCCATGCCTGATATTTTTGTATATTTCATCTAACTAAAAACCATTAGGCAAAAGTGGCATTTATGATTATATTCTAGAACAACTCAGCAATAATACAATGAGAGTAAAAGGAATGTAGTAAAACAAAGTTTTGTATTAAAATGAAATATAAAGACACTAAAATTAAATCTAGTTTTAGAGGTGCTCAGACTTCGTACAAAAACACATTGTAAATATTTTGGAAGTTTTCTTTTTTACTCTGAACCTTGTAAACAAAGGTGTTTGCTCCAAAAAGGTGAGTTTAGCATTCAAAAAGTGTGTGTGGTTTCTATACTTATTATAAGTAATATAGAAAGTGACACTTTTCTTCACTTAGACCACTATGCATATTGATGAGAGAGGTGTGAACATTCTGGGACACCTTGGTCAAAAGACAATGGCCAGCACGTAATGGCCCTGAATGTCTTTGTGGCCCTCTCCCCCCTACAGGTTTTCTTGACACATCATGACCCTATAGGCTAGGTGCACGAAATACTCAGTGTGGGCTGTTTGTTTCCTGTTTAGCCAGGTGCATTTGAACCTGCCGCTATTCTGAATGTAATTAGTGTCTACACGTCCTCCTTTATCGTAATGCTGATTCACTAGGTGCAACACCCAACCAGGTCCGTGTAGACGCTAATTACATTCAGAATAGCGGCAGGTTCAAATACACCTGGCTAAACAGGAAACAAACAGCACACACTGAGTATTTCGTGCACCTAGCCTATAGTAATCACTGAATTACCATTCCCTTATCATATGAATGGTTGTCATTTGCTAATGGGAGGGTCGTAGGCTCCTGAAACCTCACTCACAGACTGAAATGTGCAAAGGATTAGTTATATTCTCTTTACAAAGTGATTATTTATATTTTAGTTTCAAACTGTAACTATTTTAAAAGAAAAGGGTTTAAGGTTGCTGTAGGTGTTAGTTTCATGTTTGTAGGAGAAAAACTCACAGAGATTTTTAAATCTATTAATCAAAATACAATTAAGTGCCCCACGGGGCACCTTGGGGCTAGAAGGGTTTTAAGCTATCAATCACCGCCACAATGAAATATGCCATTACAGTCGCGACAAGCTTCTTGGCATTGTGGTGCGCCCAAAACGAAAGCTATAAACGTAGCCATCCGAGTGTAACCAAAATATACCTCTGCTGATATGCACAACCTTCGTTCTATTTAGAATTTGTCTTAGCACTATGCAGGAATAAAATAGCATCTACAGTGTCAGGATTCAGGCGAGAGCGCCTGGTTTCTATAACACGCCCTGCTGCACTGAAGGAGCGCTCGCTCGCAGCACTTGTTGCTGGAACGCATAGAATTCGTTTTGCAAGGTGCTGTAGTCGTGGGAACGACTGGCCTTGTTTCTCCTAAAAGGATTTTCCTCTGCTGATCCCGCGTCTATATGGAAGTTTGTAGAGAGATTGCAGGGGAGTAAAATGCTCCGCTGCCGAAGTAGATTACATGTTTTTAACTTCGGGGTTAATTCCCTTTCCTTTATGTAGGCTGCTGGTTAGTAAATATAGACAGCCGGAAAGGTTAACAAACGGAATGAAATAGCTAAACATTACACACGCTATGCTTTAATAAAACCCTCGTTACTCACATACTGGTTAACACTGTTTGTTACAGCACATAAATGTTTGTCGCTACATCCAAACTATGCGTCACCGTTGTCCCTCCCTGTATGTGCTCCAGCCGCACCATTTACTTGCAATGTGAATCATTTAATTTAAATATGCTTATTGGCATTTGTTGCACCTTAATCATTTTTTACAAAAATGATATGCTATGTATGGTGTAGTAGACTCTATTCACTACTGTACAAAAACTAGACACGTTTGCAAAACTAGACGTTTGCAATGAAGCAGTGGCGTCGTAGGGGGGGGATAAAGGGGACTGAGTTACCAGGGCCCTCTGTGGGGGAGGGTCCTTGAGGAGTGTGGAATTGTATTTTTCCTTTAAATATTAATATCATTTAAAGGTCCAAATTTTCTTGCTAACTAATATAATTTTAATGTTTTGGGTAAATAAATTGGTTGAATGATGGATTGAATTATGTGTCCTAGTCTACATATAATGTCTGGAGACCCTCACCCCCCCGGCTCACGCACAAAATGGTTTAGTCCGCCTTCAGTGTGATTTTTACCTATAGGCGCATTTAACGAATGTTAACGTTCATTCGACTGAGGCAACGGTGCGCATTGAAGATGTCCAAGAACGTTAAATCCGGGTTTCAGAAAAGAAAAGAAAGGCAGGCAAGAGAGAGAACGAGGGAAAGCAACTACTAACATACTTCTTTCCTAAGAAAGGTGAGCCGAATGTGAAAGCAAACACCCTACATTAAATGAACTCATGATGTGGTAATAAAACGAATCAATACCACCGCGATTGTCATTGCTAAAAACGGCATAACACAAAATTAGAAATAACATGCCCTATCTGTAATCTGAGGTAAACTCTAAATACATGTTTGTTTGCATAGCCTTCCACAGTTGCAGAGTTTGTTGCACGCACATCCAATCCAGGTGCAGGGTAAAAAGAGATCCGTAAAAATGAAAGAATACCCACACTGTTGCTGCTGACACCTGACGAACACCTGACGAAGACCAACAATGGTCGAAACGTTGTGCCAATAAAATACACGGGAGCTGCAGCAACAGTGTGCGGGTATTCTTTCATTTTTATGCATAGCCTACCACACCATTGCAATAGTAGGTCTATACTAATTAGAACATTTGGCTAAATTAATATTTGTTAGGCCATAACATAATTAGGCTAATAGCCTTATTAAGTAGGGCTAGTCTAGGCTCAATAAGTTCATAAGGTTAGGCTGTCAAATTAGTTGGCTAGCAAAGTTAACTTGTGAAACATGGCACTCAGTTTCAGAAGCAGCTAGTGATGCAGACCCCTCATCCTCTGACACTGTGGTCTTGAGGCAAGGTGAGCAGTTTAAAATGAAAGTACATAATTTTAGCTATTTATACTGTAGGCTTAATGTGTTTAGCAAATAGCAACACAGGCTGTTCCATCCAAAGGTGACTTTTTTTTGTTGCAATCAGGGTGTGAAGGGGATTTTAAGCAATATAGTAAAAAGTGTTCCAGGAAAACATCCCATACTCTACCTTTAAACATGTTCAGTCACACAAATTAGGCTACATTGGAATTGCCTGTTACAGTAATATCTATCAGATGCTTCATGCTTGTAGAGGGTTCTGTCCAGGAAGATGGAGAAAATGTGGTAGAGGATGACACAGGTGAAGGAAGTGATAGCAGAGAAGATTCTGAGAAAAGTGAAAGGGATGAAGAGAGGTCAGAAAGTAGTCAGAGCAGCGCCAGGGAGTGTATGCCAGAAGATCCAGCACTATGGACAGAGAAATGAACTAATGAAGAGAGAGACACAATTGTTCACAGACTGGCAAGCAACATAAAAACAAATAAAATTACAGCAAAAGACAAGGAAGGGAAGCCATTTCCTAACTACCTTCAATTTGCAAAGTTTCACCGTCAGGGGGGAGGGGGCGTGGCACTCTTTTTTTGGGGGGGGGGCCCTATGAACCTACTGTGCATAGGGCCCAGAATCTGGTGCTACGCCCCTGCAATGAAGTAGGTAAAACAACTTTCGCCAATATCTCCGTAAGAGAGATGGGTTATGTGCTCAAATTTCCTGGGATCAAAGAAGACGTTAGTATTCATGTGCAAACTAAAAATCACGTCTCAGGATTGCTGCGCATGGAAGTTATTTCCGGTGTATCAACTGTACCCATGTCTCAACTGTACTAATACCACTGTCATATAATTAATAAGTTCAGTAAAAGACGGAGCAAACACAGTTTTCTACCGTTGTTGAAACTCATCCACGCGTAGACTCGTTTTCTTTCCGTCTGAGAGTGGTTATTCAACGAAAATATTAAGAACTATGATGATAGAAAGAAGGGAACTTTTAGCCACTACACTGCCTGTGCACGATGCGGATCCACGTTGATGTTGTTAGTAAACAAACCAGGTGGGAGCACATGCCCAAGGCAAGGTAACCGGTTCAAATGTATACACGTAACGACAAGAGCCGTTTCCCTTAAAAATCTTCACACCTACTCATGAAGACGATTCGATAAATTGGGTGGGTTAAATTGACACATGTATATGGGCCTACTGTGTTGGCCATGGACGAGGAAACTCATTCCCATTTAAAAAGCTAGTTGTGCTGCCCTCATGTGGCCTTGCAGTACATGCACCTTTAAAATAAATATTAAGGATATCTTTCCTAATATTTGGCTGCTTAAAGATTTGGATTAACGAATCACTGTGTTGTATTTGTATGTCTTGTGAAATTCTGTATTGAATTCAAAAACATTGAATATATAAGAAAAGTAACTCTTCTGATGAAGACTTAATAATACACTTCAATCCTTTGTATGAGTGTAGGCACTATTTCCACAAGATTCTTTCCCTCCAAATTGTCTGTCCTCCAGAGAGATGCTGGAAGGGAGAGTGTGACCCAACTTGTGGAGACCAGGGGCGGAGGTGGGGGGGTTGGGGGGGTTGTAGAGGGGCGTAACGGATAGAGAAAGAGAGTTTGGGTTACTGGCCAGCCATATGTCTGGGGGGGGGGGGGGGGTCATTTCTAGATGTGATGATGCTTTATAAAGAGCGTTATGTAGGAAGAAACATGGAAGTCCTCCATCTGAAACATGAATTCTGAATGAAAATCATGTCCATACTGCACCCCTGGAATCCACTGCAGTCTTTGGTTTCTTGTCATTCTAAAGTCGGGTTAATATGTATTTATTTGGCACAGAATACGAAGAGAAACACTATCAGCATCATCCCTAGTGGATTCATCGGTATAACCTGGCTTTAAGCACTGGGTTAGAGATGGTGGCTGAATGCTTTGTTGTATTTTGTGCACCAGCACATCTTATTCCAAGAGTACGTTTGATGTTCTCCTCTATGTTTAACCTTCAGAGGGTCTTCTATCATCAGCTGGCATTATCTGTGGCGTTTGTATGACAAGCTAGTTAAGTGCTTTGGCACAGGCTTGCTATTAGTCTGAGTCGGAAGTCTGTTTGCCATCAAGCTGTGGGAGTCTGCGTGTGGGAGTGTAGAGTGAGTTGAGATTCAAACAACGAACCCAGACGATCTGAGCAGCCCAAGTGTTTCCAGCATTTCCTCCTATGTTTTCTGCTCTGATTGGTGGTGACAGAGGTCTGCTCCCAGAGTTAGTCCTCTATCATGTCGTTCCTGCATAAAATATAATTTGGGTGTTTTGTCAAAGGGTGAACTATTCCACAAATGTCTCTTTTCTGAAGTAAGGGGACATGAATGACTTGTAATGACTTGTATATTAGAAGTTCTTTAGATGTGATAGTCACAGACTTGGCAGGATGCTCAAAGGATCGTATTACTTTTAATGCACTTAAAGCCACATTGAATGGTGATGGTAAAGCCAACATTTTTCATTGTGGGGTAAGAAAGAATGTAAATAGGGTTTCCCCTAACTGGGTGAGTATTAAGCAAATGAGGTTTTGCTCCATGCTTGTCACGGGTCACCATGAAGGAAAAAGCACAAGTCATAGGTTTATCGTCCCTCATGTTGGGCCTGACTCTGTTAGTTGGTTCTTCTCTCTCCTGCCACCATGTGGTGTGGACAGGTATGGCACCTCTGTGTCGTGTAAACACTTCTGTGTGGTCATAAATCAATTGTATTCAGTCTTGAGTTCTTCGCCGTCCTTTTTGGCATTTCTGAATGCAACCTAATTATTCCACACAGTGTCCTTCGTATTGATCTGTTCCCAATCAAGACAGATTTAACTGTTGTTGTTTTTTCCAGAGTGATATTTGGGTCAATCACAGAGGATTGGATGATCACTGAGGCATGTCTGATCACTTCACAAAATCAGGTTTAATTCCCCTCCCAGGCACTTAATGTTGTTATTGTTTTCAAAAAACGTTCTGGATGAACTGAACTTCCTCTGCAGTGCAAGTGATTGACTTCCTGCCTCTGATGTCAGAGAGTCAGCACACCACACAGACATTAATGATCTGCAAACGTGAGCCAACAATGAGATGTTAAAGCACCTTCTTTAAATCAAGGGGACATGGAAAGGCTTAAAGACATCTCTCTCTCTCTCTCTCTCTCTCTCTCTCTCTCTCTCTCTCTCTCTCTCTCTCTCTCTGTCCTGTGGCATCAGGCCTTATACTGTAGAAGCTTGGAGTAAGTGTGTTTCTACCTGCAGTTCTCATTGCCTGGCCTGCATTGCAGTGGCAGATGTATGTCATAAGATGCAAATAACATAATGGTGTTTATGGGATGCCTAAGAGTCCTGCTGTTATTCAATCTCACAAAAGGCACCTCACGCTCTCCTCCCAATGAATCACTCTTTCATGTGCCATGCAAATCCGTCCGCCTGCCTATTGAGCCCCACTTGCCCGGGCGACTTTATAGTACATACTTTTACTGCCGTTATTTATATCATATCATGTGTGGTGCATGATGGGGCAGCTGCCTCTTCCTTATTCTGTTATCCCTCACGATGCATGGACTCTGCCTGCCTATTCTGATTGATAGGCCTGTTATGTGGCTTATTTATTAATACTGCATATTTTATAACATATCAAGTTCACAGCATATTTGTCTAATAAGGCTAGGGATTGTTTGTTTATTTAATAAGCATTGACTTGGGAGGGGGTTGACTTGGCTGTTTTGCCCACCAGTGCAGTAAACATGCTTGTAAATAACTGATGGAAATGGTCATGTAATTATGTCACATGTTTGAGAGGTGATACTGATTAAAGCCATAAAAGTAACACTTCACCCTTTTCCACATTTACAACTATATCACATACCTTATATATTATACATCATATTTATGTACAGTATGTAAACATCAGCCTGAAAATGGATATGAACATTTTCACCAACAAACATGCAATTGTGAACCTGCAAATTAGGCGCACGACATAGAAAAAACATGGATACCCTGAGCAGAATTTGATGGGAGTGTGTGCCTTTGTGCAGAAATTAAATATATGTGCCAGCTAAAAGGCTAAATACAGCTAAATAAATCTCGTCATGGTATAATAATGAATCTTAAATATTTATATGCATCAATAAGGATTTAACATGAAATTATGTACCTTAAACATATTTTAAAGTGAAATATCGTTCCAAGATCGTTTATCTATTTTATTTTATTGAGATCAAGAGCTTTTGAAAGGATTTGTTTAATGATGTGCCTGCCATTTGCACTTTTGTGAAATGTATTCACCTCAGAGTGAAATGATTACTTCAGGACAAAGATAACAATGAACATTCATCAATGAGAATAGAAATGGTAAAGTTCCTTGATTTTCATATGAATGGAATCTTCCCCTGGACCTTCTCTCAGCTCTTCACATTTCTATCTGTATCTATCTGATGTTTATTGAGGGGGGTGTCAGTCAACCACTGCATGCTTCCATTTCTATGTGGATGTGACATTTCCAAAAGGTTGATAAAAATGAGACTTTTGACTTTAACCTTTTGAGTGTTTGTGTGTGTGAGTGTTAGGTGTTATCTCTGGACTCAGTGTGGATCAGTATATTTATTCAGTAACGATTGTAATGGGCCTCGCTCACAACACAAGGATGAAAGTTAGCGTGAGTACTTAAAAGTGTGTCTACATATTCTTGGGAATAAACTTATAAAATGTGGTCTTGCATGAGTGTGTGCGTGTGTGTGTGTGTGTGTGTGTGTGTGTGTGTGTGTGTGTGTGTGTGTGTGTGTGTGTGTGTGTGTGTGTGTGTGTGTGTGTGTGTGTAAGTAAGTAAAGTGGGCTTGAATTTTTTTTTGACATTTAATGTGTTTGCTCCGTGTTCCTCATGTATGGTATATGGCAGTGCTTTTGCTTTTAATCAGATTGGTATGGGATGGCCAGTAGCAGTGGCAGCCTGGCTTCAGTTCCTTATATTAAACCAGCTTTAATAGGCTAAAGCTCTGCCCTCAGTGATCTTTACTCTCTGTTGGTCATTTTACACCCTGTCCTGTCTTTAGGTAATGGATTATTTGGCTGTGGTGATATTATGATTAAACACAACAGCGTGATATTGGATTCTTCTGTCATACGTACATCCCATTGTGCATGTTTTTCTGTCAAGGATGTGGCGTATCATCACTTTCACTCTCTCTCTCTCTCTCTCTCTCTCTCTCTCCCTGCGCTGACTACACTTACATTTGTTGTAGCGAATACAGTCTTCAGCAGTGACACAAGCCTCTGGATGGATGAATTTCCAATGCCATCCATCAGCCTGCCTTGAGAACCCGCCTTGATGAAATGTCATAAGAGATTAAAATAATTGGTTTTCCGGCACTCTCCTGACGGAATGAATGGTAATTTTAGGGCTGTCATTGCCTGTGCTGGAGGAGATATTGCTTTCATATTTGTCTCTAGAGAGAGCGTGTGTCATCCACCTCCCACTTGATGCTTCGCCTTCTCCCCATGCTCAGTTCTACGGAGCAGCAATGGGCCGTCTGTGTCGGAGTTCTGAAGCAGACATGTTGGATTGTTTCGGTCTCTGGGGCAAAGGCTGATGGGAGCGGAGAATAGAGATGTTTATCTGAGACATGCCAAGCTCAGTGGTGCAGAGGAAGGGGTATATGAAAAGAGAGAGGGAAAGTCAGCAATTATGTCTCTTCAGAGTGGAACCTGACCTCCACGTAGAACTTTCCCATGGCTTCACTTTGTGTAAGCATGTGTGTGTGTGTGTTTGGGAATATGGGTAGGTTCTATGTGTAAATACACTCATTGACCTAAGGGGAAAACTCTGAAGTCACGCTTAATTTTCTGATCTAACTCACACACATAGACACACACACACACACACACACACACAATTACACACATACACACACTACCTTGTTCAAACATACACTCATATCCACCCCTAGTCTTCTGCTGTTGGTTGTTGTCCCTGTAGCCTGAGTGGCGTGGGGCTGAGTCTCAGGCCCTGCAGCTGGTGGAGTGCTGATAGGGTAGATGGAGTATGAGGAGGTGAAGAGGACGGGTGGAGTGCTGATAGGGTAGATGGAGTATGAGGAGGTGAAGAGGACGGGTGGAGTGCTGATAGGGTAGATGGAGTATGAGGAGGTGAAGAGGACGGGTGTCAGACCTCTGAGCAGAGGATTCAGAAGAACAGAGAGGGGCCACTACCAGGAGCCCAGCTCTACGCTTTCTAACAGACCCTGACTCAACAGTCAGTTACAAAAGTGAAGGATTACACACACACACACACACACACACACACACACACACACACACACACACACACACACACACACACACAAGCTGGATTTTCCCTTCTATAGATTGTGATATATGGCACACTGTGAGTTCATGGCCTCTCCCGCCCTCACTCACTGCCAAAACACCCACTCCTCTCATGCTTTCCATATGTAGAGCCAGCTCAGCTTAATCAGCTGGGAGGAACTGAGTATGCCCTTATTTCTGCAGAGCCTCTTATCAGCCGGGCCAGGCTTAGCACTGCACACACCAAGAGTCCGTCCTGTAGCAGGCCAATTTGGGAAAATCCCCCTATACCACAGAAAGTAATCACAAGTCGTGTCGGTTATAAAACTATAATTAATAAAAATGACTATGAATATTCATCAGAGCGTTCCCATTGGTTGATCAGTCCCCACTGTAGTAACTGCAGACGTAAAGAACAGCCAACTTCCCCCAGAGGTCAGTACACATTAATTGCCAAACAAGACTAAATTATTTTCCTAAAAGGTCGTGTTTAACATCTATATTGAACCCCCCCCCCCCTCTCTCCCGTTCCCTCTCTGCCCGACACAGCCCGCTACTCGCTAAGCAAAGTGAACTCTCTCCCTTTCCCTCTCTACCCAACACAGCCCGACGCAGCCCGCTACTCGCTAAGCAAAGTGAAAAATGTCTGGTTGTGAAATTGCGCCCACAGTCAGTGAACAGAAATACCATTAGGAGGAGCCATGGTCATTTCCCAACGATTTCCATGGTGCTTCCATGACACGTTCTTTTGCTCTGCAGACTCCAGCCCTGGGGTGGAAAGAACTAGGTGGTAGATTGTGTAAATTGTATGCCTTTTTATTGGGTGCATTATGGTGTTTAATTATTAATTGCATCACCACCAACCTATTATTGTTGCCTGAGGTAGGGTACAGCTTCGGCTTGATCTGTTTGCGTCGAACAAAAGAAAAAGTGAAATGTCATTGGTCCTTGAATGAGGAAAATCAATGACTCTCTCTTTCCTGCCCTCAGTGGCTCAACCTCTTTGCTGCCCTCAATTACTTTTCTACATCACTCTGGATTGTAGCCATAGAGGACCAGTCTTTTCAAATCAATTTTTTCTTTGTACTTGTGAAGTTCTTTTGAACAGGAAGTTGAGCTGGCTTGAAGAAGCAGTTTGATTAAAGTTTTTTGAAATTGAGAATGCCCTATAGAGCAACACACACACTCATGCTCAAAAACCATACACACACACACACACTCTCACGCTCACAAACCATACACACACACACACACCATGCTAAAACAGAGCCATTTACTATGCAGTAAAGAGTGATGGGATAGCTTTTCATCTCCCTGAACTTTGCAGGGCCAACTGCCTCCCCCTCCTCATGCATGGAGGTGTAGAGCAGAGGAGGAGAGAAGAGGAGAAAGGCACCTCCTCATGCATGGAGGTTTAGAGCAGAGGAGGAGAGAAGAGGAGAAAGGCACCTCCTCATGCATGGAGGTGTAGAGCCCAGGAGGAGAGGAGAGGAGAAAGGCACCTCCTCATGCATGGAGGTGTAGAGCCCAGGAGGAGAGAAGAGGAGAAAGGCACCTCCTCATGCATGGAGGTTTAGAGCAGAGGAGGAGAGAAGAGAACCGAGGCACCTCCTCATGCATGGAGGTTTAGAGCAGAGGAGGAGAGGAGAGGAGAAAGGCACCCCCTCATGCATGGAGGTGTAGAGCCCAGGAGGAGAGGAGAGGAGAAAGGCACCTCCTCATGCATGGAGGTTTAGAGCAGAGGAGGAGAGTAGAGGAGAAAGGCACCTCCTCATGCATGGAGGTGTAGAGCCCAGGAGGAGAGGAGAGGAGAAAGGCAACTCCTCATGCATGGAGGTTTAGAGCAGAGGAGGAGAGAAGAGAACCGAGGCACCTCCTCATGCATGGAGGTTTAGAGCAGAGGAGGAGAGAAGAGGAGAGGAGAAAGGCACCTCCTCATGCATGGAGGTGTAGAGCCCAGGAGGAGAGGAGAGGAGAAAGGCACCTCCTCATGCATGGAGGTGTAGAGCAGAGGAGGAGAGAAGAGAACCGAGGCACCTAGGGATCAGAATCCCATTAGAGCTGTGACAAAGAGCCTCACCTTTGTAAGGGCACAGAGCCTCCAGGGCACCACCATGAAAAGAAGAGTCACGACTGAATGTGTCAGCTGCTTTTGAAAGCTGCCTGCCCTAATGTTGGCAGGGGCCCTGCACTTCTAAGGGGGCAGAAATCCAGGCTGGAGTGGCTAATGTTTCTGTGTGTGACTGCTACCCATTATTGAAGATATTACTCGCAAATACCACTGGCATTAACACTGCAGTGAAGCAGATTGTTTTTTGCCTTCTGTGGGAAGGTTTAGAAAGGCCTGGTGCCTTCGCCGCCTTTAAGATTCGATATGCTATTGATGCCAAACAGCATGATGCCCGGACCACTGTTGGGTTTCTCCTCCTCAGTCTGTGATGAGACCCATTTGTCAGGCAGCATGATGGATTTCATCCGAAATAGAAATGGAACGGCTACCATAACAACCACTGCAGCATAGCCGCTGAGCGACCCACACAGGACACACTACTCATGTTTGGTGCATACTCTGGAACACTAAAATGAGATTGTATTTCTGTCTGACTTCCTCCAAACTTGAGACTGATGTGCTATAGATTTACAATTCCAAACAGTGCTTCACAGTCGGCCCACGTCACCATTTTCACACAAAAAAGAACAAATAGGCTGTATCTTACCAACTCACATGTTTATATGTAAACCCAGAAACCAAGCGTATACAATTTTAGAGCGTTACCCTCCCGTTCCTCCCCAGACTCAAAGGATAAGCTAAAGAAAGGAGAAGGAGAAAGAGACTGCAGATCCTACTGGTACAAGAGAATGAGACATGATATATGTTGAAAGTCTGTGAGATTCACGGATAAAATGAGACTTTACAGGTATAGTCCTGGTCCAAGACACAAATTACAGAGAGGAAGAGCCAGAGGAAGAACAACAGAGATAGGAGGGTGTCTAACGCTGGTGAAATTTGACCACATTCATTGGATTTGACCACATCCAAAATGTAATAAACTCTTCTAGAACAGGAAGGCCTATATGGTTTCTATTTGATAAGATAGATGAGCTAGCTAGTAGCTTGTGATAGGCATGAGCAACATTTCTATGTTTGGACCTCAGTATTCATACATCGTATAGTGGTCACATTCATAAATTGAATCAATTTAGTCTCAAACTTGTAGTTTCTGTCGTAGGCTATATTTCTGTCCCGCTGGTTGCTGGTGAGGTAGGAAACAGTCTCTCCTCCGGTGTGACTGATAGCAGCACATTAGCACGTGTTCGCATGACAGCGTTAGCCAGCCCTACTTGGCATAACTTCACCGGCTGTGTGTCTCAAATACTCACTGCCTTGATAACTCAGCTGCACACACACAAGTATAAATTCAAGGACTGTAATGTTGAAATGACTTAAAATGCCCATCCCTACTATTAACCGTGATAAATTACTTGAGGGTTAGCTAACCTTAGCTGAGGTCAAGGCTTACCTGTTCAGGAGAAAATGCATCTATTGGCATCTGTCTTAAAATCCTTCTGGGCTCTGGGCTGTCTCCATCTTTCAAATGCATCTCCAATATTTACTTGCATTGAGCTTCCTCTCTAGTCATGCAGCCCAGGTCCAGAAGCCAGTATTTCAGTTTAGCATGTTTCCTTAATCCCTGATGAAATATTATCGTCATTTTATGATTTAATACAGTACATTTATTATATATTGGTCCTTTAAACTTCATATTCTTCAACAGTTAGTAATGGCATTTTCGAAATCTGTATTACAAGTTCTCATGGTAGCACTGAATATCCAGAGCATGTTATGTTTCTGCATGCCACTGCTCCCCTATTTGAGAGCACAGTGTAGAATTCCTAAGGTTGACCCCCTCCCTGGCTTCTCCTGAATGGTAGGGTCTACTGCAGCATTCTCGCTGGTGAGTGCAGTCAGCACTATGCTGGAGGTTCAGCTCCTACTGCACAGCCTCCCTCGTGGGGTCCAGTTCCAGTGTGTGTGATCATTTGGCACACTTGCGTCTTCACACTGTCTGTCCAACACAGTGCAGCAACAGCCCTGATTACATAAGAAGAGAGAGATTTAAAACAGACTCAGTGAAACAGAGTCTCTTGAGTTGGGCTAGAGGAAAAGATATATAGTAAGTGTGTGCGTGCGTGTATGCGTGTGTCTATGTTCTCTAACTGGGCATAGGTGTGTATGTACCAGACAGAGATGGATTGAGTGTTTATGAATGTGTGGTCCTGTGAAGTAGAGAGAAACAGTGGAGAATCTGGAGGAGTCGGGGGTGAGAAGAGAGCCAGAGACAGGAGAGGAAACACAGACACTTATATAACCAAAGCAATGATGGTCCAGAGGAGCCCTGGCTGACATGGCCAACTCTTCATCATCCTCCCCCACACATAGCCCAATGCACGCACATACACACACACATACAGACACACACACACACAAACACACACACACACACACACACACACACACACACACACACACACACACACACACACACACACACACACACACACACATATAGACACACACACACACATACAGACACACACACACACACACACACACACACACACACACACACACACACACACACACACACACACACACACACACACACACATACAGACACACACACACACGGTCTGGACACGGATCAAATTAGCACCCTGCTTTCCTGAAGCATATTTAGACTCTGTGTGGCCTATACAAGGCAAAGGTGAAGTGCAGCCCTGACTTGTAGCAGTGTTCTTAGGGAAGTGTTGTGAGTTTGTGGAACAGGACTAGAAGTTATAATTTCAAGTTCTTTCTCTTTAAAAAAAAAAAGAAATCACAGACCATAGGACAGCAGCTCCATGTTAAACTCAGAACGGCGGCTTCCATTTAGCCTGTAGATCTTCAATACCTCTTAATGGCTGCTAATGATGTTTGGCTTGCCTATTCACTCAAAAGGGATTAAGAAGTTGAGTGGGAGAGCTGTTAAACACCCATATGCTGGATGGAATGGCTTTTCTGTGGGCAGGAAATCAGGGTGGCTTTTAGCGCGCTGCTGGTAGCTGCTCTGTATTTATAGAGCGCGGCAGGGGTGAGTAATTTGGCAGAGTGCCTGCTCTTCGATCGCCAGATTTACAGGTCCCCTCCGAGACCCACGGGGGGCTGAAGAAGGTGGATTTATGCCCTGTTACCCAGCACTTCCTCCAGACAGCAGAGGACCCTCCTCTGGCCCCCGTCTGCGTCTCTCACGCTTACCACTGCAGCCCGCTCTTTTTCCATTTTTTCACTTCTATCTCTCATTCCCTCAGTCACCCACCTCCCCTCCTTCTCTCTCTCTCTCTCTCTCACGCTCTCTCTCTCTCTCTCTCACGCTCTCTGTTCAACCTCTCGCTTCGCCTCTCTTGCTGGGTCAGACACACAGACAGCGGACTGCAGCCCCAGCCCTGACCTTGTCGTGTGGCACTGCCATCCCTCTGACGGCGTCTACCTGCCAGTTCTGCCACGTTGTGCGAAAAGAGAACGTGTGCCGAAGAGAGAGAGAGGAGGGGAGAGGAGAGGGAGGAAGAGCTGGTGGAGTGGAGGAGGAGGAGAGGGAGGTGGAGGGAGAAGAAGAAGAAGAAGAAGAAGAAGAAGCAGGCATTGGGAAGGAACACAAGAGAGAGAGGAGTGGGAGAGAAAAGGAGTAGTTGTAGATAGGGACAGATGAGTTGCTCGGTGTGGGGCAGTCCACACTGTGCCTCTCTTTCTCTCTCACGTCTAGGAAGACTGGACTCTCTTCTGCAAACCCTCAATGGACCTGAACTCCAACCTAGGTGGGTGGCATGTATATTCATAGCACTCAGCTTCAGTTCTCCTGTCAGGACAGAACAGGTGTGAGGTGTGCATAGGTGTCCATGTAGATGGAGGGGGGAGCAGTCAGGGAACATTATTGGTAGACTTCTGGGAGAACTGAGGGGACCTGTCTCCCAACCTTGACTCTCATTCTAAAGTTTGTATTTTCCATTGCTATTTCTTGTTCCTTCAGAGGCTTTCTGACATGAAGGGATTTCATCTGTGCTTGTCCTGGTCTGGGATTTCTCATGTGCTCACTCCGAATCTGCAAATATACAGTATGTGTGATATTAGATTGCCTCAAGTGAGAAATAGTTTTTAAGCTGTGAGGCTTACTCTCGCTCCTCCGTATTCCTTGTGTTAAGTAGCCTTCTGATCAAAAACACTCAGGCTAGGACTTTATGTTTCTTCACGCAGGAGTAAAATCCATAAAGAATGGCTCTTATTGCTTTTACAGTGCAATACACATCTGGATATGTTTGCGAACACAGACCGCACTCTTGTCGCTGTCCAACACTAACGTGTCAGATGGTAGAGAGAGAACACTGAGTTCTTCTCTTTTTTCTCTCGATTAAGTTATTTGACAGACTTTTATTAAAGGGGAAAAAAACACAAACTATCCATCTTTCCCACGGCTAGCACTGGCCCTTTGTCGGCCGAACCAGAGAACCAGGAGTTGGCACTGGACCGAGAGAGAGACCACCACCACGGGCTTTCCAGGCTAGAATTGATCAGATTAGCAGATGACATGAATATCATCTGTCTGAATGCTGCTCATAACCTCGAAAGGCTTGGACCCCTGCTGTAGTCCAACTGTTGGCTCAAACGCAGCTGGGACAGGAAGTAAGCCATCCTTTAATGTTTACTTCTGCTCAGCCACCAAACCGGAACAGCTGATTGGATCGCTCACAATGGTGCAGTCATGTTCCTGTCAGCGTGAGGGCTGTGTGAAAATCCGATGGCAGGTATTCAATGTGTCATCGCTAAATTGTGGGCAAAGACAGATGTGGCTTACAATGTTTAGAGGTTTTGTTTATTGTTGTGGGATGAAAATATTTGATCATTGACAAATTAATTATATGCTATTCATCACCACATATATTAATCTACAACTTTCACTTTCTTCTTTTGTGGACAAAACCTAATTTTGACAGCATTCCTGTTCATTCTGATGATGTGTGTTAGGCATTTAATTATATTTGTTTACATTTCTCTGACCAGAATTCATAGAATCCACAGACATATTGGGAAATTTAATTGTGTCCCACTCTTAACTGTAACTTTATTGGCAGATTCAGAAACAGTTTCAGACTATGCAGGGAGACCACACATTGCACATGATGAGTAATACATTGATCTGATTTGGCCCACATTCTGCCTTCCACATCATCACTAGCAGGCACTTCTTCTCCTCACTGAGCAACATGTTAACATCTCCCAATGACGGTGGGACTCACAGCCCATGTAAACATCTCCCATCAGCGCTTCTTCTCTTGTCCCTGAGAAACATGTAGACATGTACATATCTCCCATTGTGTGGCTTCTACTCCAGCCTTTTAAACTCCCAATCTAGGTAGAAGAAAACACATGACTGAAATTGTTGACCTGAAAGTATTTAGATTAGCTTTTGCATATATCTTCCTTGAGTTCCATGTGTGCACTTTAACAAAGTTAAACATTTAATACAGTACAATAAATTACATTAATAACACAAAAAGAGACCATTTGTGTAAATGTTGGAAACACCCCACATTTACTATCCATGCTAAAGATTAGGAACAGGAGAAATATCTCATGTTTATAGCTCTTGGTCTTATATCTGAGGAGCCTTCTTATCTTTTTTTTTTAGAACACATTTTAACAGATCCCCATCAAAAAAAAAATTTAAATATCAGTTTTCAGATGGTATGTAAATGTTCAAGTACATTTACATTTTCCTCCTCTCTGGCAAATCTCTGGCAAAAGTAGTTTTGATGATGTGCAGCATCTCCGTTTGTGTACCCTAAACATTTTCTAATAAGCATAACATTTCATTTGACTTTTCTTGAAAAACAAACCTCTGGTGAAGGTGACGGAATGCTTCATGATACTGCCAGCATAATGTCCCCATGTCTAATTTTACTCTCCGGGGGTCTGGTAGGCTACTCACAGGCAATGACGGTGGGACTCACAGCCCCTAACCAGCCCCGTGGCGGCCCCATATGGGTGACCTGTTACTGGGCAGGAGTAGGTGCAAGGGGTGCTAGTGCTGGCTGTGAGATAGATGGAGAAGAGTGGGACTCCTCTACCCAGACACTCCCTCACTCCATTCCCAACAGGCCAAGGGGTCAGGAAGGCCTTGAACACTGTGGAAAATCATATCGCTTCACCATGGCAACCAGTCATCTAGCTAATGTGCTGCCACGGTGACACAATGCTTTTCTGTAAATTGCAGGAGATGCATCTTACTGAGTGGTTCCACCTCAGCTCTGAACTAAGAGTGGTGCCTCGGAATTTACATTTACTGCGTGAATTATTTAGTGCTTTTTGATTTGATGGGGAAAATCTGCATGGAGCATCACCCAGGAGCATCAGTCTCTAAAACATGGATGTGTAAGATGTATGAGTGGAGGCCTTATGCACCTAGGTTTGTGTATTTGAGTTCATTAGAAGTTTTTGTTTGAGGGTGCATATTGACTGTGAAATACATACACATGACCCTTGCAAAAGACTGTGATTGCCTGAAAGGGGGTGAGATAAGGGGAAATGGTTCTGTGAAGCATATTGAAAGAAATAAAGGATGACATCATGGGGTGTGTTTTGGCTGGCTTAGTCTCGGGTTGGCCAAGTTCCTCTCTGTCAGCACTTTTGCAGCACTCCAATTCGATTCTCTCATAGTCGCTGTTTTTTCCTATCTTCTCTCTCTTTCTCTTTCTCTCTGTTCCTCCCTCTCTCTGTCTCTCTCGTTCACTCTCTCTGTTGTGATGGAGCAGGCTTTAGGCAGGGTTGCTGCGCTCTGCAGCTTTTTGTCAGCGCACACAAGGCAGCTGTAGGCTGGCAAGGTGGACAGGGGCACCCCGGGCGTGCAGCACAAACATGCTTATCAGACTCATCTGACGGCCGGCCGTTGGACACCGCCATGGGGCTGTCACAACAAGCAGAGGCTTCCGCAGGCAGCCAGGCAGGCAGGAGAAAGGCAGGCAGGCAGGCAGGCAGGCAGGCAGCAGGAGTTATTAGGCCCAAGGGCTCCCACACAAACACATGGGTTTCCCAGAGACACATGGAGCAATGGGACGTGTTAGTAAAAGATGCATGGTGTTTTAATTTCAATTTGACTTGTGTTACTAAGGTGTCAAAGAAGATAAACATGTTTTTATTTGTGTTTATTTTTTTTATCTTGATTTTGTACAATTATTAAACATCTGTTTCAATATGTATTTGTGGGGATGGTAAAAGCATAAATGTCAAATCAGATCAATGTCAAGCTATAGTATTTTTTTTATATTACTCAAGGCGAACAGTTCATTAATATGTGTTGGTACAGCTAAAATGGCCAGTATTTGGTTGTTTATTTCACATGTGACCACAGCATAGTGATTTTATAGGGGCTGTCACTTTATATTGATGAATGCATTTGAGCTGTTTGGCCTCTCCTCTCCCTTCCTCCCAGCCAGTACTCGAGAGCTGGGTTCATGATTGATGGTTCACCCTGACAGCTTCTATCTTTGGGGGACATGCTGTGTTTTATGGAATTTTGAGATTGTAAATACAAACCTCAAAAAAACAAAAAAATCGAGACTAGTAGTGAAATGAAATGTTTGTGGCAGTACCACTGACAGTCTTTACATTGGTGTGAATGTCTCTCTCTCTCTTCCTCTCTCTTCCTCTCTCTCTCTCTCTCTCTCTCTGAGTGTGTATCCTAGCATATGTTTCCCTTTCTGCCACTGTTTGTGTCTCCTATATATAGCTGGACAGAAACCTTATATCAGTGTATAACAGTTTACAGCCAGGGAATGTGACAGCGTCTTGTTTGGGTATGTTTTTTTCCGTTGCTCACGTACTCCTGTTCTCACATTTCAAATATGTTTTCACAACTGACACATTTCATATCTGACTTGGTCATTATGATGTGTTTTGATTTGAAACAGTCCTTTGAAATAAGTCATAATTGTCAACTTCAAATCACCTTGCTTCTCTCTTTTGTGATAGATTGTTGGAGATATTTGGCTGTACCCAATCAGGTTGTGTATATTCTCTGGGCTGTGTAAATCCTTAGCAATACATATGAGCAGAAACAACTTCAGAATGTGCTTCAGAGGTTACAGTTGAGTGACGTTCCATGGCTTAGAACAGGTGTATGGTTGGCTTCTCCCATGCGAGCGTGACAGGGGTTTCCGGTCCAGTTCTTCACAGGGAAGCTGGGATTCCACAAAATAGTCTGAAACTCTAAAATTGCCACCTGATACACGTATAGAAACGCTTTTGAAAAGTTTCACATGATTGCATTGTGGAACAGGAGTTTTATTTTTTACAGACAGCATGTCACCTGAAAATCATTAAAACTGTATTTCTTTGTCTTACGCCTGGACTGAAACAAGTGGAAATATCCATACGTCTCCAGAGAGTAATGGAATGTCTCTTGAGCTGTGACATCTCCTGATGTTTCCAAACACATGGGGCCGGTTGCCAAGGCAAAGATTAAGGCTCCATCCTTTGTCTGATTTGCTTTTGGCATAGGTCGACCCATTTTTGAAATACAGCTTTGGTCAGACACTATCCCTTTCTCTGTCTGGAAAAACTCCTCCCTAGAAGCACTGAGGAGCAACCTGTTTCTGTTCAGTGGGAAAGGCTCAAATCTGGCATTAAAGATGTGTTGAATACGTTTTGATGAATTCACTGCCAGGGGACTTAAAGCAGCATCACTCTTACTTTCCCAAACAGCCGATTCACTCAGGCAAGCCATGGCACCCTAAATATGTAGATATGCTTGGCTTTGCATTGGTTTGAAAGGAGGAACCAGTCCTACATCTTGGGTTCTAAATGTTTGGTCTAAGTACTATAAAAGCTGTTTGGGGCTCCGCTGAGAACATGGCTTCAGCTGAATATGTTGGATGGCTTCATGCAACAAGTTGACATGTGAGCCTGAAAGCGCATTTCTGTGGAATTTAATATCTCATTGGGTGAGGAGCCGAACGGCGCCAGATGTATTATTTGGTTTATAGATTGTGTTCAATTACTTGTGCGCTGTCAAGCTGGAGATTTACTGGAGCCTGTGTGTACTCGTCTGGTGATATGTAACAATTGCAGGGATAGTTGCTTGCCTCTAACCCCTCAGGAAGCTGCTGCCAGAATAGTATGCTTGCAGAAGGTATGTCTGTAGTTGTTGTAGAGATATTCAGATAAGACACTATATTATGCAATTGTATTCAACTGCATGTTTTTATTCAATTGTTTGATTTTAATGTAAATCCATATTTCTAAGTCATTGAGATGTTACAATTTGGTTTAAAAGTTGTTCAATATGTTAATGAAGTGTTAAAAGCCAGGCAACCTAAGGAGATCCATTCTTGCACTTTGTTTGCTTCAGGACATGTGTACCATCAATTGCTGCTGCTGTTGCTTTAGCGGTCATGTCTATGTCCTTCTCACTGCCACGATCCACTCAGCATTGAGCTAAGAGACATGTCCATGTCCTTATGTCTGCCAAGGTCCACTTAGCATTGAGCTAAGAAACATGTCCATGTCCTTATGTCTGCCACGGTCCACTTAGCATTGAGCTAAGAGACATGTCCATGACCTTATGTCTACCGAGGTCCACTTAGCATTGAGCTAAGAGACATGTCCATGACCTTATGTCTACCGAGGTCCACTTAGCATTGAGCTAAGAGACAACAGCTGCGTGTCTTTAACACTTGTGGTAGGGTACATGTATGACTCTTTAATCCGCTAAGAGTCACTGATGAAGCTGTCAGCTGACTTTAAAGGTCATATTATGACTGTGGCTTCTATAGGGATATTGCCTGTCCACAAGCAGACCTATATGGATGAGTGATCAGAGTGAGCATGAGTACCTGCAGCATAAACACATGTCAAGCTCTGTCTAAACACTGGCATTTAACATTTATATATATATATATATATATATATATATATATATATTAGGAAATTCAGAAGAATTATATGACATGGACCCTATGTGAACTCACTACCTCTGTATGGACCAGTGTGTTTTGCTGTGCAAACTTAGAAAGATAGTGGTTATAAAATAATATAATATTGAATCTGTGGAATAATACTATGCAATAGGACAGGCACTATCAAATTCCTCTAATTGTGGGCACTGCGTGATAAAGGAACACCATCAGCCCTGACACCTTTGATTACCCTTGCTCAAGTTCACATTTGCAGAGTCCTGGCAGAACTGAGAGACTATTTTAAGGCCTACAAGATCACAGTGAACTCACATGTTGTCACGACAAACTCTCACACTGTTACGCCACAGAGAGGCAAACTGGATCATGGTAGAATAATATGGGTTGAGCTATTTTCCTTTTTTTAACAACCACGTCAGATAAACTGGTCAGTGTAGGTGATCTCATGGCGCATGAAGCTTTAATCAGTGTTGAGGACTGTGCTGTGCTTCAGGGAGATCACCAGGTTCATGTAATCAGATCTGATGAAGCTAGCTCTGCCGGAACAGTGGAGGATTGTGACTAAATTAAATTGATCTCAATTTGCTGACAGACTGCCATGCACTAGTGGCCCAACAGTATTATGTCAACAGCAAGCTGAAGTATGTATGTGTGCTTGTCTGAAAGAGTATATTATATCCGCTTTTTAGTTCTGTCTTTCTTTTTGAAAATTGGGGGGGGGGGGGGGGGGGGCACTGCTGACATTGTTTTGTTGTTGTTGCCTTGTTGCAATGACTGTTGGCTGGAAGAAGTGCATTTTACATTTGCTACTTAGTTACAGTCATGAACCCAGCGACCGCGTTACTGTACACTTGGTAGTCAGACACCATGCACTCTCTGTCACAGAAATGCACCGTCGTGGGCTAAGTGGTGTCATATTTTGTTCTAACAGTTTGTTATTGTTCACGTTTTGGTGCAGTGATTCTTCCATTTTGGGTCCTTTGGCCCAGGTAGGACAGTCCAAGTAAAACAGTCCATGTCACCTCTCACCCCTGACCTGACCTCCTTGCTTTTCTCTCCGCTTCAGTGGGTATCGAATGGGCTCTGGGCTCTGTGGCTCCTTCTGTTACAGGCCTGTGGAGCTGCGGCACAATGGGTGCTTGGAGCCGCTGGAGATACGGTCTCCTGGAGCCTCCATGTTAGCCATGTGTGTTGACATGAACCTGTGTATGTGTGTTTGTCTGGCTGATAAACCTGATCTGCCCCACGGCCCGGCCCTCAGAGGCAGGCAAGTGTAAGTGATCGTCCTAGACACACAGGCCACAGGATTAACCATTCATGAAGTCAAACTCAGAGACAAAAAACCTGGAAGTTTATCTACATCTGATACAGCAGGAATGTCAGCCATCTTGTCAGCGCATACACTGGAGTACTCCTCAAATATTAGCTGTCAGAGTATAAGGACAGTGCTGTCAGATTCTGGAGACTTACTTGGATTGGCTTTACCTTTTACACAAATATAAACTAGTGGACTCATGATGGGGTTTCAGCATGGTAACAAATATATTTGAAAGAGTTCAGGGGTTTATAGATTTGATTGTCTTTTGAGGTTCTCAACATTTTAATGAAAAAACAGCATCTTCCTCTCCTTTTTTTGCCAGTCTTTGGGCTCAGCAGTGTTCGCTCAGAAATGTAAACTTTGGAAGTGTTTAATCCCTGCCCTTATGCAAGCATGCCCTTGTAAGGGGGAGCATACCACGTTGCTGTGCATTGGTTTATGTTGGACGCGGCCGGGATCCTGTAAGACAAACAGCGCAAGCCTCTGTTTTGTTGGGAGCCGTCCCAGCAGAAGAGCCATGAGGCAGAAGTAACAGCTGAACAATCATCTCCCATTCACCAGAAGCCTGTTTCACCTCCGTCAGCACAACCTCCGCTCTCCTTCCCTTCTGTTTATGAGCACAGGGAGTCCAGTCCCCCTCTCCCCCATCATTCTCCATGACTATTAGATGTGTTAGTTGCAATGCTGTTCGCATAGTTTTGCACCTAAGCATGAGCCCTTTCCTGTACATTACACCGTGTAGATGTGGTTTTGGGTCTTGGCTCATTGACCTGGCCAGTGATTTACTGCAGAGAGATTTATTGTGTTGTGTAACGTGTAGAGGGAGTCAGGATCAGAGTTGATGTGTACCAACAGAGGGACAGTTGAGCTGTGTTTAATCTCCCCTCTTTAGAGAGGCCTGTGGACTCTGGGTGAGATCTTCCTATTGTTCCCTTAACAAGGCTATTCAGAGGAGTGGGAGTAGCTCTCATTTCTCCCTCCCTCTCTCCCTCTTTCCCTCCCTCTTTCCTTCCCTCCCTCCCTCCCTCTCGCTCCCTCCTTCCCTCCTCTGAGCTCATTTACTCAAGGCCATGCGATCAGAAGCGCAGGCTTGAGGCCCATAGTCCTCAGGAGCACCCAGCACTCACACACCCTTGTCCCTATCCTGAGGCCTCTTTAGCTGGAGGAGGTGCTGGAGTGAGAGCCTTTGGACATGGAAGTAGTGCAGCAGCCTATTCATTCTCTACCACAGTATGGACTAGTATCAGACATCCCAACCTCTACAGGTAAGGACAGAACGTTTCTTTACTTAGACCTTGAGGGCTGTGCATGGATTGTTGCTTGCATATATACCTTTTCCGCATCCCTAAAACTGGATAGTCACATATCATATGTGTTTAATGGTTGAATCGTCCATTGAATGGGAGCATGGAAATGTTTGGGTAGAAAGATATAGTTCAGTCTATTGGCACCTTCACTTGTATATTGTTATAGTCTTTTTTCAGTTTTGGTGAAAAGACATAAATGGAATAGCAGTGTAGCTTGATGTAAGATTTGAACTGACAGGCACTGGTAGTATGATGCCTGGTGCAAGGCACTGGTAGTATGATGCATACATGGAGCAGAGATGGCAGGTATGAGGAGGTTTGTTGGGCACTGGTAGTATGATGCATACATGGAGCAGAGATGGCAGGTATGAGGAGGTTTGTTGGGCACTGGTAGTATGATGCATACATGGAGCAGAGATGGCAGGTATGAGGAGGTTTGTTGGGCTCTGGAAGTATGATGCATACATGGAGCAGAGATGGCAGGTATGAGGAGGTTTGTTGGGGTAGGATCAGGACGGTTCCCCCCAGGACCCCTGTGCTGAGGGCAGGTATTTATGACTCCACTTCTGAGAACATTCCCAGACCCCCATTAGCCTTGATGCTGAAACACAGCTTGTCACTGCATGTGCTCCTGCCAGGTGACATGCACACACACACACACACACACACACACACAAACACAAACACACACACACAAACACAAACACACATGCACACACACAAACACACTTACTTGGATACAGATAAACAGACTCACACACAAATGCTCATTCACTCTCTAATTATCTACATTAAGAGATTTTGTGTGCATCTCAAAGTGTGTAAGTGCATGTATATCTGCATGTGGACTCAAGTGTTGATGGAGATATAAAGTCGTTCTATAGCATGAGCTCACACACAGGGCTTTGTGTATGCAGTGGTCTGCTGTCCCATTCCTGTGGATGCACCAGAGATACCACACTAGTGATCAGAAGGTCTGTGTATATCTTTGTGTGTGTACGTTGTATACAATATGACTGTTTCTGCCTGAGAACACACTCATGTCCTTAGCAGGGGGGACCTAGACTGTGGTTTAGGAAGTGTAACATGTGTTTTGTCTATTTAGGACAAACAATGCTGAGCAGTGAGCGATTGTCCGTTTTCCTGCCAGAAACCGCTGCTTCCTCTCTAAGTGGCAGATATTTGAATTAAGGTCTTGTTACATGTGGAAGAGCACAATAGTTACCTCATATATATATATATATATATATATATATATACTGTATATATATTTATTTATTTATATTTGCCATAGATTACAGAATGCATTTTGAATATTTGAACATCTGTTGGGGGAGTAGATAAAGGTGGATAGTGTTGCATGTTGACAGATATTCAGAGAACTTGAGGAGGCCATGAATGTGAGGGGGCAAAGTGGACCCTAAAAAGAAGGGCTGGGTATTAGTTTGAGTTTACAGCACAGGGCAGCTCTTTGTTGTGTTCCACCTGGATGGAGGTCTAATAGAGAGCTGGCCACTTATTAAGCACAGTGGAACACATCTGATCTGTGACAGGCACACACACACACACGAAAGGAACAAGCCTCAGGCCATGGTCTTAGAGAGCTGTTGAGTTGCATCTGAGCAAAAGTCACTCCCTTGTTTTGCAGACACAGTTCTCAGTGATTGAGCTGCCACATCTGCAAAGTTTCTCAAGCACTGTTACTGTGGTTGACTTTCTAATCAAGAATGCACAAGAGAATGAAACACTGTTTCATTAAATTGCTGTCTCTACTGGAGATGGTCCTAGCATGAGACCTTTTCAGGCTTCAATCAGAGGTGAACTCATGTGGCTAGCTCTAAGGTGTATAAGTGGTGAGAGTACTCAATGTCTGTTGGTTTTGGCATCTCTGCTCCCACTGCAGTCATTATGGCCATTTTACAGAATGCCCTGAGAAAGTTCCACAGGTATCCATGGAAATGGAGCCTTCTTAGGCTGAAAGGGGGGCTAAGCAGTATGGGAGATTCCAGCACAGGTTCAGTTTGCTCCCTGACTGTGCTAAATCCCCTGCAGAAAGGACACCATGGGCAGCCGAGGACAGTTTCCACTGGATATGTAATCCAAGTCCTTTAGAGAGGATTTGTGCCCTGGCCTGGACCTCATGTTTTCACTCCTTCTCTCTCTTCTGAACTCCACATGGTCTCATCTCGCCCTCAGCTTCTCTCCACTCCGGAATTCTCTCTGCATTGCATTGCATGGATACATTACTGCCACAGTGTTCTTCCTCTAATTGGCAGTTTGCTCTGACAGGATTAGTGCTCCTAGACAATGGTGTCTTATCACTGTGTCACAGTGGGTGGGATGAAGACTCTCATCATAACTACAATCCCCCAGCTGTGCCATCAGGGTCATGCTCTACTTGTCCTGCTTCTGATGTGGTCTTTAATGACCAATCTGTTCCCTTATGACTCAGCTTGATTGAGGGGAATGGATGTGCTGATGGCTGTCACCTTTGGTACGGGGTAGCTTATTGCCACAGTTATTTCTGTTCTTTTAAAAGGCTTTCATTTCACTCACAACACTGGCTCTGATTCGGCAGGCTGACGTCTTGCCATTATCAGGTTTTAACGTCTTTTTTCGGGATCTCCAAACATATGGTCCTAATATTACAACACCGCTCCATTAGCCGGCTGTAGTACACAGACAGAATATCCATCATTTCCAGGTCATTTCAGAATGTATTTATTTGAATCCCCCTGCTATAATTCATCACATTATTCAGTGTGGACAGGAAGTAGTCCAGTGCTGGTCCTGCAAGCTTGGCTAACTGCAGCACGGATCCCTAGGTTATTCATCCAGTTAAGAATGCATTCAACCGTATTCCTGTCTTCCATCAATTCAAGAAACTGTCTGTGGCCATAAGACGGCACATTCATCAGCACACTAGTGTTTTGTCTTTCTCCATCAAGCTTATACACAGAACGCACCACTGTTTATATATGCACTGTTTAACGTGCCCTGACACAGGAGGTGTTAAAGTCAAAGTTAAATTCAAAGTAGCTTTATTTGTCAATTACTTCAAATGTCAAGACATACAAAGTATTCGAAAAAACGTTTCCCACTCTCCTACGGTGAAACATATAAGTGCACAGGCACAACAGAGAGGACATACAAACATACAAACAAGACATTTCATAATACAAGTAGAACATACAGATAAACATATAGCAGCATAAGTTACATAAAGTGAGGTTATGTAGTGCAAAAAAAGGGCAATTTGGTACAGTGAGTGGTGTTACCATAAGTGATAAAAGTGCAGAAGCAGATTGTTACAGAGTCCTGAGTGATTTTAGGGGGGGTGGGGGAATTTGGATATGGCTGGGAGGAGTGAGGGGAGAGAGTTTAGTGTCCTGACAGCTTGGTGAATGAAGCTGTTGCTGAGTCTGGTGGTGCGGCAACGGAGGGTCCTGTATCTTCTTCCAGAGGGTAGTAGGCTAAACAGGCTGTGTGCGGGGTGGCTGGTGTCACTCGCAATTGAGGTGGCTTTTCGTGTGAGCCGGGTGGTGTATGTGTCCTGCAGGGAAGGGAGTGAGGCACCAATGATCTTAGCAGCTGTGTTCATTATGCGTTGCAGTGCTTTTCTGCTGTGTACAGTGCAGCTGCTGCCCCACACAGTGATGAGTGGGAAGGTACCTGTGTATGGTGTAATGAAGCCACCCGCTCTGGTTCGAGTGTAGTTTTACAAGGGGCACGGTCTGCTTCGTGGCTCTGTCAGTATATTGTATGTCGTGCTTATTTGCATCTGAGCACAAGAAAGGCCTGTATTGTATTGTGTCCCCTGAACACTCCACTGCTTCCTGTTTGGAATCATACCCAACTCATGTCATTTAATTCATACCCCACGGCCTTTGTATTGGATATCTCTGTACTTTCCTATACGTCTTTCCCCTTTTGGTTTTACACCTTACAGCTTTCAACTCTATGTAGGTCTGTCTCCTAGGGTGACACCTCTTTATACTTCTTTCACAGAAACTCACTTTTAGCGCCCCGCCGGCCTCTTTGTTGTCTAACACTACTTGTGCTTAGCTTGTGTCTGAGGAGGGAACAGCTGAAGGGAATCTGCAGCTTCGGTTATGAAGTCATCAGTCATTTAAGGCACATTAGTTTTCGTTGTTTGTTTGTTTGTTTTGTTTTGTTTTGTTTTGTTTGCTGCTCGCACATCCCATAGGCTTAGCCCACCATTGTCAAGCCAGTGTGCATTTCAAATGAAGCCAGAGAAGTGAATAAGCACCCTGAGACCTGAGATTGAGGGGGGCCTGCCCCATTCTTTAGCCATGGCAACAGCAGCACGGCTCAGGAGGCCATGCCATCAGGATGCTCTGGCCCAGGCTCTGCTCCAGGCCTACCTGAGACCCAAGGCTCTGCTCCAGGCCTACCTGAGACCCAAGGCTCTGCTCCAGGCCTACCTGAGACCCAAGGCTCTGCTTCAGGCCTACCTGAGACCCAAGGCTCTGCTCCAGGCCTACCTGAGACCCAAGACTCTGCTCCAGGCCTACCTGAGACCCAAGGCTCTGCTCCAGGCCTACCTGAGACCCAAGGCTCTGCTCCAGGCCTACCTGAGACCCAAGGCTCTGCTCCAGGCCTACCTGAGACCCAAGGCTCTGCTCCAGGCCTACCTGAGACCCAAGGCCCCAGGATGGCTAGACTGCAGCAGAGATGCTGTCCAGTGTTGCTGTCAGACACCTTCTCATGAGGGCTTCAGCACAACAGTTTCCCATGCACTGATTCACATCAACAGTCAACAGTTCTTGAAAATGACGGCCTCCGGCTAGTTTGCTCTGCTTATACCAGCTTGTTTCGCTTATACTGTGAGAGTGTGTGGATGTGTTTGTACGAGAGGACAGATGGAGGGGTTGAGAGATGAAAAAGACTTAGCGTCTGACGGAGAGACACAGAGAGAACGGGAGGAAGAGGGAGAGTTCCCCTACAGGCGGTTTGATTTTAATAAAGACAAAGCACTGAGGAGGCTGTGCGCTGGACTCACAGGATGTTTGCATGACAATTCCTCTAAACAATGTGCGCCGAGGATCCTCTAAGAAACACTTGTGGAGCTAATGTGCCCTAGCGTTCTCATTAGCATTTTGATTGGATGAGTCTGTTTGCTATTCCAGGCCGTTTAGTTCACCATACCAACAAGAGGGCATTCCTCTCCAAACCCACTGTCTTGAAAGCTCTGCTCTGGGTCTAATGGGGTGTGATTGGATGCCATTGGGAGTGTTTATGAGTGTTGTCTCCTTGACGCCCTGTATGTGCGATCTTCTGAACACTTGAGCGATATCTGTGGACACGTGCAGGAGGCTGGTGAGAGAGTCTGTGTGTGCGGAGTGGTTCAGCAGGGTCTTGGGGAAGGAGGGCCAGAGTTAAGAGGCCAGTTGTTCAGGACATCCTGGGGAAGGGGTGTGAGGAGCGACGAGCAGACAACAGGACATGGATGGAATGCTGCATGCATGAGTGGACAGGGAGTCAGGAGGCCTTGTCACCCCTTGTGATTCAGAGGGGGGCAGAGCTGTATGCGTGTGTGTGTGTGTGTGTGTGGGAGAGAGAGAGAGAGAGAGAGAGAGAGAGAGTGTGTTTGAGTGACTGTCAGCAAGCTAGGTCAAGACCACTATAGGCATAACACAATAGGCCTTTTCATGATCTGAGACACCAAAACTGAATCACTCAATTTATGCAACACCGGCTGCCAGAAATATTCTTTTTATAATTTGTGAATTCTGCTTGTGTTCCTCCTCCAGGCGATGGCTCAACATACTGCTTTGTTCATCTGTATTGTCACTGAAGTCCCACTTTTTGTGATGTATGTCATAGGAGTAGGCTATGCAACTCCTTTGACATGCATCACCAAAAGTCGGACTATAGTGACAATGTAGCTGTAATGCACTTGACGTGCATTAAAAAGCTACATTCGACGAAAGTTAGCCTAGTTGTAAAATGCGCATTTTAAAGCGCATATCCCAACGACGTCAGTGAGCCCTGCCAAAAACTAAACAGCGCTCGCCTTGATCTCGCTCGCAGTGTTAAAGCTCACAGCTCAGAAGGGGAGGGGCAGAGAGGAGCGGTATTTCCATTGTCTGGCAGCCGGTCCGCGTAACCGCTTCAGCCGGGAGAGGGAACGGGTTGTTGAGGGTGCATTTGGGCAAGAGTGTGATAGTGTTGTAGCGGGATAACATACCGTTTGCCGCAGCCCAGACCATCTGTATCTCATGTGACAGTATTTTAGCAGTGAGCTTACGGTGAGTATAGCCCACGGCGTATTAACTTACTTCTGAGTTTAGTTTTCTGTTTGCCTGGAAAGACGAAAGGTTGTTGCACACCTACATTTTAAGACAGTTTGCATTCTTCTAGGGATGTAGGATTGTGCGGGACATACTCAAAGCTAACTTAAACGAAACAAGTCAAGCACTAAAATATTACGTTGCATTTTTGTATCGCGTTAGAATGATCTTATAGCCTACGTATGTTATGAATGCGGAGTTTGTTGTCTTTTATCACATTGTAATACAATTAGTAACGAATCCCGATATTTGGAGTAAATGTTTACCGTGTACAAAAACATGTTCATCTGTTATCATCATATGATTTCTCTTAAGGTAGGCTATTCTCATCAATTCGATCAAAAGTCAATGAATGAATCAGTCGATATCAAAAGACCATCGGTATGTGTGTTGATAAACACTTTGCAGTCAGAGGAATGTGTAGCCTATAGTGATCCGCACTGTTGTTGATCCAGCGCATTCTGTTTACACCGTCATTTCATATTCTGTACATTTTCCTGCTCAAACAGTTTGGACCTGTCAGAAAAACACACCAAACGATGCATTTACATCATTCTAAATGTCTGTGAATAGATGAGCCATACACATAGTATTGGGTCAACTGTAAAGTCTTCTCGAAGGTGTATGATGAAAATCATGTTTTCTGGTACGTAAACAGTGCCTATTTTGTTGAATGCAACAATTCAGAATAATGTTTCGACTTGCAGGGTACAGGCAGTGGCATGTGTCATGTTGGTTCTTATGTAGCATGTATTCCATGCCTTTTACTTATCCCAGTTGTCTTTTTCGAAATAACAAAATTAATAACAGTAATGTATTTTTATAAAATTAAAAAAAAGCAGTAGCCTCCTAAGCCCAAAGTTTCCCTGTCAATCAATAGTGCAGGCTTGGTTAGAAATGTAATGTATGGTTCCCTGTTGAGAGGTAGTCAATGGGAGCTTGGAAGTGGGCGGTGAGGGTGGCCACAACATGATGTCAAAGGAGACTAATGATTTCTGGAGGAGATGGATGAGTCTTCTGAGAGCTCCAGGTGTGTGACCAAAGAGATCAAGGGCAGGGCAGTCCAGTCAAGAGCCTCCCCCTCTCCATACCCCTTGGGCCTAACATATGACAGGAGGGGGACTCAGGTAGTTGATAGGTAGAGATCTATCCATGAGATTCGCCAGGCTGTAAGAGGATTTTTAAAAACAGACTGCATGCCATTTCTCTAGGGATGAAGCTTATTCGTCACCTTGTTGATGCCATTGCTGTAAAGCGTATCAGGTGCTCAGGAGTCTACAAAGCTCCTTAGCCTATAGATGCACCCTGGCCCTTTGCATGTTGTTAAAGTCTTTTGATCACATACAGATTAGCCATGGTTAATCTGATAACTAAAACATTAGAGTTTGATTGGTTTAGAGGGCACACTCAGCAGGAGTTCATAGGGGTCTAAGAAGCAATCGTGCTAGTCGTCTTGAGTTAACGAGAGACAGCATTATATGGGGGGGCTCTAATCCCATGGGGTGTCTCTCCTCTCCTCTCCAGAACAGTGTTTTAGAGCTTTAATCCCATGGGGTGACTCTCCTCTCCTCTCCTCTCCTCTCCTCTCTTCTCCAGGACAGTGTTTTAGAGCTCTAATCCTATGGGGTGACTCTCCTCTTCTCTCCTCTCCTCTCCTCTCTTCTCCAGGACAGTGTTTTAGAGCTCTTATCCCATGGGGTGACTCTCCTCTCCTCTCTTCTCATCTCATCTCTTCTCCTCTCCAGAACAGTGTTTTAGAGCTCTTATCCCATGGGGTGACTCTCCTCTCCTCTCTTCTCCTCTCATCTCCTCTCCTCTCCAGAACAGTGTTTTAGAGCTCTTATCCCATGGGGTGACTCTCCTCTCCTCTCTTCTCATCTCATCTCTTCTCCTCTCCAGAACAGTGTTTTAGAGCTCTTATCCCATGGGGTGACTCTCCTCTCCTCTCTTCTCCTCTCATCTCCTCTCCTCTCCAGAACAGTGTTTTAGAGCTCTTATCCCATGGGGTGACTCTCCTCTCCTCTCTTCTCCTCTCATCTCCTCTCCTCTCCAGAACAGTGTTTTAGAGCTCTAATCCCATGGGGTGACTCTCCTCTCCTCTCTTCTCCTCTCATCTCCTCTCCTCTCCAGAACAGTGTTTTAGAGCTCTTATCCCATGGGGTGACTCACCTCTCCTCTCTTCTCCTCTCATCTCCTCTCCTCTCCAGAACAGTGTTTTAGAGCTCTAATCCCATGGGGTGACTCTCCTCTCCTCTCCTCTCCTCTCTTCTCCTCTCATCTCCTCTCCTCTCCAGAACAGTGTTTTAGAGCTCTTATCCCATGGGGTGACTCTCCTCTCCTCTCTTCTCCTCTCATCTCCTCTCCTCTCCAGAACAGTGTTTTAGAGCTCTTATCCCATGGGGTGACTCTCCTCTCCTCTCCTCTCCTCTCCTCTCTTCTCCTCTCATCTCCTCTCCTCTCCAGAACAGTGTTTTAGAGCTCTTATCCCATGGGGTGACTCTCCCTTTCATCGGAGCAGCCAGCTCTGTGCTGCCCCCAGGCCCTTTCCCCCTTCAGGTCCTCCACACAGATCATCTGATGAGCACACTGAGCCTAATAACCAGCTGTTGATAGCTCTCCTCAATCCTGTCATTGTTAAACTACCAGGCCTCCATCTGGAGTGGACCCTGTGATTTAACAAACAGCACCTCCCCAGGATTGACAGGCAGTCTTTGCTAAATTGAGGGGAAACTTAATTTTGAAGTAGTCTAGTTGTAAGATGCCAACCAGGTTAAAAACCACTTCAGAATATTTTGAGAGAGAAATACCAAAGCAGTGGGATGATGCTACAGTTAAGACAAGGGTTGACCTTTGCACTGAGGTAAAGAGTACAGGCATTGTCACTCGGGAAATATTTTGGTCAAAAGACACAAGTGATTTTAGGGCTAAGATTTACGGGCTAAAAAGGAATTTAGACTTCAATATTTTGAAGTTGCCTGCCTCCTAAAGTTAAAATAAGCTCTCAATGTAATAAGCATAATTATGATATTTGACCTAACATGTTCTATTACCATTACTGGTCCTTGCCATTTCAGGTAATTGCATTAGATGTCATAGCAGCCCATGTCACATGCCAACGAGTCATAGAAATAAAAGCTAATGAATGCTCCATCGAGCTGACACCTAGAAACAAGAGGGCATACAAAAGGGTTGTTGTTTAGTGTCATGCTGGCAAGAAAATTCAGCAACACAACAAATGATTCGATTTTTGTGCCTCTTGGAATAATGATGCCTGTGTAGTCAGAGCACAGGCACACGAGAAGTGCGTTTTTTCCTGTCCAAATAACAGCAGCTGCTCATCCGTTCGTTATTTTCCTCCCCTGTTCCTCCTCATCAGAACTGATAAATCACCTTGCCTTAGCAGCTCTCACAGTCTGTCTGTCTGTTTACACAGAGTCCTCACTCCGTCTGCCTCAGCCTCCTTCTGATGCCACTGCTGTCTCGTTAGCCGTCAGCGCAGTGGCTCTCCATGGGGAGGTGGACAGAGGAGACATGTGGATCTACAAACCCGATTCCAAAAAAGTTGGGACACAGTACAAATTGTGAATTAAAACAGAATGCAATGATGTGGAAGTTTCAAATTTCATTATTTTATTCAGAATACAACATAGATGACATATCAAATGTTTGAACTAAGAAAATGTATCATTTTAAGGGAAAAATAAGTTGATTTCAAATTTCATGGCATCAACACATCTCAAAAAAGTTGGGACAAGGTCATGTTTACCACTGTGTGGCATCCCCTCTTCTTTTTATAACTGTCTGCAGACGTCTGGGAACTGAGGAGACAAGTTGCTCAAGTTTAGGAATAGGAATGTTCTCCCATTCTTGTCTAATACAGGCTTCTAGTTGCTCAACTGTCTTAGGTCTTCTTTGTCGCATCTTCCTCTTTATGATGCGCCAAATGTTTTCAATGGGTGAAAGATCTGGACTGCAGGCTGCCCATTTCAGTACCCGGATCCTTCTTCTACGCAGCCATGATATTGTAATTGATGCAGTATGTGGTCTGGCATTGTCTTGTTGGAAAATGCAAGGTCTTCCCTGAAAGAGACGACGTCTGGATGGGAGCATGTGTTGTTCTAGAACTTGGACATAACCTTTCAGCATTGATGGTGCCTTTCCAGATGTGTAAGCTGCCCATGCCACACACACTCATGGAACCCCATACCATCAGAGATGCAGGCTTCTGAACTGAGCGCTGATAACAACTTGGGTTGTCCTTGTCCTCTTTAGTCCGGATGACATGGCGTCCCAGTTTTCCAAAAAGAACTTCAAATTTGGATTCGTCTGACCACAGAACAGTTTTCCACTTTGCCACAGTCCATTTTAAATGAGCCTTGGCCCAGAGAACACGCCTGCACTTCTGGATCATGTTTAGATATGGCTTCTTTTTTGATCTATAGAGTTTCAGCCGGCAACGGCGAATGGCACGGTGGATTGTGTTCACTGACAATGTTTTCTGGAAGTATTCCTGAGCCCATTTCGTGATTTCCATTACAGTAGCATTCATGTTTGTGATGCAGTGGCGTCTAAGGGCCCGAAGATCACGGGCATCCAGTATGGTTTTCCGGCCTTGACCCTTACGCACAGAGATTGTTCCAGATTCTCTGAATCTTTGGATGATATTATGCACTGTAGATGATGTTAACTTCAAACTCTTTGCTATTTTTCCTTTGAGAAACTCCTTTCTGATATTGATCCACTATTTTTTGCCGCAGCATTGGGGGAATTGGTGATCCTCTGCCCATCTTGACTTCTGAGAGACATTGACACTCTGAGAGGCTCTTTTTATACCCAATTATGTTGCCAATTGACCTAACAAGTTGCAAATTGGTCCCCCAGCTGTTCCTTATATGTGCATTTAACTTTTCCAGCCTCTTATCTTTACCTGTCCCAACTTTTTTGGTATATGTAGCTCTCATGAAATCCCAAATGAGCCAATAATTGGCATGACATTTCAAAATGTCTCACTTTCAACAATTGATATGTTATCTATATTCTATTGTGAAAACAATATAAGTTTATGAGATTTGTAAATTATTGCATTCCTTTTTTATTCACAATCTGTACAGTGTCCCAACTTTTTTGGAATCGGGTTTGTATGTGGAGGGCCTCGTTAGTTCTGCTCACCAATACATTCTGATAGGGCCGGCATCTGTGATTTGTTTTGTTATGCCCGATCTTCTGTAACTGATGATGTGTGTGTGTGTGTGTGTGTGTGTGTGTGTGTGTGTGTGTGTGTGTGTGTGTGTGTGTGTGTGTGTGTGTCGGGGGGGGGGGTCATTTGGGTGAAGGTCTGTGTCTGAGAAATTAAGAGGTTTTAAAAGAGGAGAACCTCCAGCATATGGTCATTAATTCACTCAGTTCCATAGTGTGAAATAAGATTCACAGCCCTCGCTAACATCACCTACACCACTTGGGGGAGGGGGTGGGTATTCCAACTATGTGATTAAGTGAGTAACCCAGATAAATGAACTCAGAGTAAGTGGTAAACCTCCTAATAGAAGAGCCAGAGCCGGTTCAGACCTCCATGGGGCCCTAGGCAAAATTCTGCCAAGGGGCCCTCCTAACTGAACCCCCAAAATGTTCAACCGTCGCACCTGACACCCAGGGCTTCCACTCATCCCCCCTTTAAATATATTGCATATCGCCACCTTATTTAGCAGATCCATATTGTCCATTTTCTGTTGAAGTGGTTGCTAGGCAAACAAATTGAGTCGTGAGAAGACTTGAGCTTAACAAAACGACATGTTTTCGATTTACAATGACCGTGTCTTTATAAAATGAAAGGAGAGTAAAATGCCATAATAAACAACGTACTAACCTCGAAACATCAAACCAATACTTCAAGCAACAGTTTGATATTTCTCGGTATGATCTCACTCTATTAATAAGTGTTTATTATTTAGCACCATTGTCATAATATTTCACAAGTTTTATTTATTCACCAAGAATAAATCGTATCTGCGTCTATATTTGCCTGTGGGCTATCCAAGCAAACAAACTTCAATCTTAGTCAATATGTATCCATTACTTTCCATTTTGTTAAGTGCAGTTGTAACTATACAAGGCTACAACTAAAATTATAGAAGCTAGC
Organism: Sprattus sprattus; assembly: GCF_963457725.1. Classification (NCBI taxonomy): domain Eukaryota; kingdom Metazoa; phylum Chordata; class Actinopteri; order Clupeiformes; family Clupeidae; genus Sprattus; species Sprattus sprattus. The sequence continues at coordinate 4,427,695 of NC_137909.1, read as the reverse complement.
AAGACGCACACAGAGACCGGGGATCCTCAAGGGCTCACCGCCCTGTTGATGTAGGTCTAACACGGACTGTCCCTCCCTCTCTCCCTCCAGGAGAGGAGAGTTAAAGGCTTTACCTGACTGCTGCTCCCGCAGTTCATTTTCAAGTTCCTTCCTTTTTTCATTCCCCGAGGGATAGCTCCGCTTCATCTTTCTACACTGATGATGCAATGATGCGCATGGGTAGCTATCTGACGTCCGCGACGGACAGTTACGTTGTCACGTCTTTTTTTTCCCCCCACGGGGCCTTTATTATAAATAATACATTTGCGGGGCCCTACGCAACGTGCGTAGTGTGCGTATTGAAAGAACCGGTACTGAGAAGAGCCCTATGGCTTCCAAACAATTAGGAGGTTTACCACTTACCCTTACTTATCCGGGTTAGTACCTAAACCACATGTACATGGAAACTTCCCCTTGGGACTTCCCCTAACCATGAACCTCTGTGGATTTGAACTCTTGTGAGATGTCTCCAAGGCTCAAACGTCCTCCGCATTGTTATTCGTTTATTTGCTTATCTATCTCTACATCTATCTGCACCGTCTGTCTCTTTTTGTAGGATCAGTTCCCTTACCCGTAAGCATGCGGTATTTACCCAAATGGTATTCTGTATTTGTGATGACGCATCTTAGGACACTTAAGTTTGATTGGCAGGTTCTGACCTCACAGTGGTCCAAAACAGTCAATAACTGGCAGTGTCAATAACAAATGAAACTTTAATAAACCTCATATTTCAGTTGCTGTTCTCTTTGCTTATCACTGTGTCTATGGTTTTTCTTTTTTTTTCAACCACCAAAGTTCATTAACCAGTGCCTCATCTGTAGTTGTTCTACTGAATGCCTACCAGCTGCTCGGTCTCATAGCAGTCTGTAAATACATCTTTAATGGCTTACACGCTGATCTCATAGAAGACTAAATCAATGAAGAGGATGGAGAACACTCTCTGGAAACGTGGCAGAGATGTCGAGCTGATAGTCATGAATAATTTAACTTGTGTATGTAATCATTTAGCCATTGGCTATGGACCCAGCCTTTCCTATGCAGTCGGATCTCTCCGGAAGACCACTGAGTGGACTATTTGTGAAGAATGAAAACATCCTCTAGTAATACCAGCCCCACACATCCAGTCTGTTAATGAAGACAGACGCCTTTTTGGGCCTCTTTTTTCTACTGTTAGTTCTGCCCTTTTCACCCCAGCACACTCAGACAGTTTGTGTTTGTGTGTGTGTGGCACTTTGATCTACTGTGTGTGGAGTCTCCTGCTGTCTGAGCAGTGCCTGTTGAGCTGCTGAGAGATGAGCCCTTAGGAGGTGGAGGTGGCGTGGGAGCGGGAGGTGGCGGGGGAGGGGGAGGGAGAGGGGGATGTCTCAGCACCTGAAGCCCTGGCAGCAGACTAATTGGCTGATGTGATCATCTCACAGATACCCAGGCACTGCTGGAGGCTCAACACCATAAATCTGTTTTGTCTGCAGGCTTGAGCTTTTCCTCAGTGCCTCTCTTGCTCGCGCTCTCCCTCTCTCTCTCTCTCCCTATCTCTCTCTCTCTCTCTCTCTCCCTCACTCCACACCTCCACCCAGGCCAGGGTGTAAATGACCACCCTGAGATGTGCAGTAATCACACGTTGTGAGGGCCACCCTGGGCTTTTATGGCACACAGGCATTTACTACTCCTGACCTTGTTATTACAGCCAGTCCAATGTGCTGATGACGCAAGAATCTAGAGAAATCTCAGTGCTTTGGTGGTCAAACGAATGGACAGAAAGGGACTTTGGTGGTGTGTTAGTAGCCCCTCTGGCTGTTTGAAGTAGACCATTGCTGTTATATCATGAAGTTCACTCTTTTTTTTGCAGGGGGCGACAGGGAGCGGATGACAGCAAACCATGAGACATATCTCCTTATGGCCAGCACCCAGAATGACATGGAGGATTGGGTGAAGTCTATCCGCAGGGTCATCTGGGCACCCTTTGGGGGAGGTGAGTACACAGCTTAAAGCAAAGCTCTCCATAAACAGACAAAACAAGAGGCAAGATAGAACACAGACATTTTTCTTTTTGTCTCACTCTTTCTTCTGCTATTTGAACAAACTAAGCCTATGGTGGAAATCAACCTTTTTTTTAACACATGATAAGTATGGTCATGGACAATGTTAATGTAGTACACACAAGTTATTTTTGGAAAGGTGTTTTGAGGAATGTTTAAAGGAGGTACATGTGCCTCTATGCTGACCTGCGTAACTGGTTGCTTGTGGACAACTCTGTAGGGTGAAGTTCTTTATCAGTGACCCTGATCACTCATCAGTGGCCACTGTCTCACTGGCAGGGGAGGGCATGTGGTTTGAACACAACAGAGTGAGTGAGCGCGCAGGCCCAACTGTTTGTGGAGAGGCAGGTTTGACGTATATTGGAGCTGATTGCTCCTCAAAAGACACCATAGTTTGACAGAGAGGCTGGCTCCCCACTAAGCTCCTCTGGCTGGTCTGGATTGGCCTCATTTTCTGGGTGCTGGGTGCAGGCTGACGTATCGGATGACGGGTGTCATGTACTGGGACTCTGCTGAACAATCAGTGCCCTGGAGCCTTAAATAAATTAGGATTGAGGCTCTGCTGAGATGGAAGAGAAATGGAGAGACCCTATCACCCAGACCCCCGTTTCTGACCAAGAAGAACCGTGTGGTGTTTTAAGGCTATTAAAAGAGAAGCACTCCGGTCCCGTAGTGCTTTCTCCCCTGACCCAGTAACCATATCCACAGCTCCCTCTCTCCATCACAGACTAGGCTTCAGGCTCTCTGAGAGTGTTAAAGCAGACATTTCAGAGAATTTGAGAGGAGATAATGACTGCATGAAGTTAAAACCTTTTACCACACAGCCTTTATCGCCAACATTCCAGACACTCACTATACACAGTGCCTCCATGGATTGTGTGTGTGTGTATGTGAGTGTGTGTGTGGTGAAAAGGGGACTTTCTCACAGGGTCGCAGTAGGGTGCATTTTTAAGGCAACAAGTGCCTGGAGGGTTCTTTTTGGCCCTGAAAGTGAAGTTCCGCTGACCTATTCTCAGGTCAAAGGCCACCTCTGAGTCAGCAGTGGACAATACCACAGCTCTCCAGTTTCCATTGTGCTGAAGGGCCACCCAGCCTCTGCACACCTGTGGCCCTCAATGCTTAGATTCACAGCCTGCAGCCTGCAGCCACGTCCCCATCACCTACTCAGCCACACAATGCTCCACTGATTACCACACGGCACAATCTCTCCACTGGATAATTACATGTATTTATTCATTAGCACTTAATGGAGAGTTAACTGACCGTGGCCATCAAGTGCCAGTAGCTATCTCCAGAATCATGCCATCGTCTACAACCACATTGAGTAGCCAGAATATGTCAAGTCATGAGGTTGCGTTAGATAGATGTTTAGAAATTGAATTTAGTGAGTGATAAAACATGTGAAAGGCCCTTTCTAGAGCCAGTGTTGTCTGTACTGGGCTGCTGTAGAAAACATGGTGGAAGATGACCTGTCACCATGTAGATATGAAGGGCTCATAGCTAACAAGCTAACTAAAACACAACGATTTGTAGTTGCCAGTGATTATAAACTAATAAGTATGAATATGAAAATATGAATCCATGGCTGCTAATAGATTCCGCTAAATCCTAAACATTGCACCTTTAATAATTTTCTTGTCTTTTTCCTGATTTCTTTTCTTTTCCTGTGTACTTCGCTGACCTTTAGAAAACAGACTTCCTCATATTTAATTGAGTATTGACTTGAAAGTTTCTGAAGTGGCCTCATTCGATACCCCTGACTGAGGGCCGTGTTGCCTCCACAGCACACAATGGAATGTTAATAGTCTCCAAATATCCACAGGCCCTCCTCTCAGTTGACCTTGACCAGTACAAGAGTCTGCTATAGTTCTAACTCTGGGTTGCTGCTTCCTGCCCACAGCATACCGCCCCCTTGTAATGCTAGCAAGCATCATTATCCTGCCTTATATTTGCTGTTGTTGACATCTTTAATCTTTTCAAAGAAGCTGAAAAAAGGACATAGTGTTCACAACTCAAAACATCCAAGGGATGAATAACAGGCTTGGTTGGCAACCTTCATTTATTGTTATCCGTTTTTTATTTTGGGGTGGTGACATTGTTATTTGAGTATGATATATTGACCTATTGTTATTATGAATTAAATATGATCTGCCTCTTATTACAGAGAATGTGCCATCTCATTGTTCACTATGTGCTGTATGTTAGTGGGTTTGTCTGTGTTATAAAAAATTAAAAATGAATGGGACATGGTTGAAGACTTGACTCTGGATATTCATAAGGGAGTACTGTGCCCTGGATTTACTTTTCACACAGAATGGCTGCACTATGAGTTGAGGAGTTATGGCTGACTTGAGAGTAGCCTCATCAAATGCTAACTCTAAAGGCTTAAGAGCTTTGCCAGCATCCGCCCGGAGTAGTAGGGGGCTTGGCTTAGCCATAACCTTTACACAATACCACAGGGTCAAATCATTCTGCCGAGTGCTGGCCTGCCAGACCTCCAGTTCTCCTCCTCCTCCTCCTCCTCCTCCACCTCCTCTTCCTCCGCCTTCTGCCTCCTCTGGATAAAACGCGCCTGCCAGAGTTTCTCTTTCACCCCCTCAGTCTAGACTTGCTTTCACAGATTAGAAGGGTGAGAGTCATGCGAGTATGTATGTGTCCTCATTCTGGGAGGAATGTTTTGCTCTCACAGAGAGGAGCAGAAGATCGGAGACGACGGTTCCCTACAACAGATGAGGACTGAAGACTAAAGGCTGATGGTCATCATAGTCCCTGAGCATCAGTACAGAGAGACATGACAAAACTTGGAGCCATACCAGTACCATCTTGTCCTTTGCTTGGACTGTCCATAGGACAGCACGACTTAGAGGAAGCAGCAGGCCACGTCTGACTTTCAGGAAAAACGACTCATCGTCAGACCAGAATCGTAGGATGCTGAATCTTATCTGACCAGGACTGAGGATGTTTTTTTTTTTTCAAGTTGGGGTTTCTTTCACATTTTTTTGGAAGGGTGGGAAATGTTTGCTTTCATCTGGTCAATTTAGCATATTTATTTGATACACTGACACTCACAGGAATAGGTGATAGATACTTGCAGCTCAACAAAATAGGATAAGGCTTTATGTTTACACGTCCCTGTCTCAGATTACCAAAGGAATGTTAACCTTTAAGTGCTAACCGAAATCTGTTTAAACAAGCTCTGAAACATGAAAGTGCAGTGAGTCCCTGGACGCAGTGAGACACAGAGAGCAGGAGACGTTCCCAGGGTTAGATTGCTCTCCAGAGTGTCTGCAATGTTGCCGCTGTCATTCAGTCTGCGAACACAATGACACAAGCTTTGGCTAAGTGACTGTGGTGTGCTGGTGAATGTGTTTGTCACCGTTTCCTGCCAGTTCCACCAGCCAGGGCCACATCCTGAGAGATCTGGAGCATCACTCAGGCCACTGCAGATGTTAGAACACAGAGACTTTAAGACGAGCGTCTCTGGCACTCTGGCATATCAGAACTTTATCAATCGAAGGATCTATCGGAAAATCAGAAGTTGTGTTGGCTGCAGAAGGGGTGAGTACATTTCATCAGGGTCATGGTGGAATCATTGTTGAAAACCCACCTTTACAGATCAATGGGAGCAAGATGGCACTATTCTCTTTAGCATCTTCTAGTTCTATGTAAGTTATGCAGGTAGTGCACAAGAGGAATACACAGGGAAATAACAAACAACATCGAAGCCTGTTGGTGTGAGACACATTTTGAATCACCCCATCCCTGAGGCTTATTTGGATTTGTACCATATCGTACCACATGTGCTGCGTTTGTCTGTGTCCGAGAACCGGAAAGTTATGCAGATCCGGTGCTTGCAGGACGGCTGCCTTAATCCCCTCTTGTATGCCAGCCACATGAGTCCCCCCAAAATGTGAATCATACTTTTTTTCTCCTCTGGGGCCTGTTTGAACGGAGTTGGACAGACAAAAGGCCAGAGGGGGTGAAACAGGGGGTTAAAGCAGGAAGTCAGATTTTAATCGGTCCGACTGTGGGCATACAGATCCTCCCGCTCACTGCCCCGAATCATGGCAGGCAGGCGCAGAGGGAAACGTCAAACAGCCGTTATATTTAGATCCGTAAGTCAGACCCCCTTATCCTCACTCTGTTCGCTTTGATGTTCCTTGGAATGTATTGTTTTTTTCCTCAAGTCCCAGTTTTTTTTCTGTCTGCACCGCAGTTACAAGGAAGTGTCTTTTTCTCCCCATTGGCCTTTCTGCATGATTTCACACTAATCCAAAAGCTGGAGGAGTGCTCTGGAGTGGCAAGTGCTACAGTACATTAGCTTACGATTCATTGTGTAGCTGATGCTTTTATCCTAAACAGCAGTCAGTGCACTGAATGAGCTTCATATGAATGAGCTTTGGCCATTACCAGGTTTAGAGCTCCAGATTATGTGTTGAAGGACTTTGGCAGAATCAATGATGGCACATAAGAAAATTACCCTGACAAATGTGTGAATATTATTGACTTCCTGTGTAATGCTAATTATGATGGAATATATTCAGTAATCCTCTTCTGTTGCCAAGGATTCATAATTCAATGTAGACATTTTACTCAAAAAAGTTGGGTGTTGACGTTGTGATCTTTAGTCCACACAAGAAATCTGTCAAAATTAGAAAAAAAGGAGTTAACAAATCATTTTTTATTCATTTTCCCCCCAGAAGCAACAATCTATTTCACATATCTCTCATACTGTCCTTGTGTGTGTGTGTGTGTGTGTGTGTGTGTGTGTGTGTGTTACGCTTCGGCCGGCTCATGACCGAAGCAATAACATTTGGAGGCAGACAACAACGGTTTCTTACAAAAATATACGCGTATTTATTCAGTCCATACAAATATCATAAACTCAATTGGCGACGTGTCTAGAGGTTATGTCTGTAGCTGGCATTGTCAGCTCGAGAGAACGAGAGAGAGAGACAGGTGTCCACTGGTGCTTTATACTCCACACCTCCCCAGGTGTGGATAATCAGTCCATCAATGGCACTCGTCACTCGTTGCCTGCAGGCCTCGCATGGCCACTGCGATGTCTGCAGGGGCGCAGGGGGTCGTAACACCTCCCCCCATAAGAGGTTTCCCGTGGAAACCTAAAAAACACAAAAGACCATCTGTGACCCTGCACAATCTCCAGTCCCCCAGCATCCAGGGCCTTAGGAAACTAGAGGAGTAGGAAGAAGAAGACAACAGGTCACAATACAAATTATTTGAGCTCCAGAAAGAGCATCAACAATGAGGTTGTCAATACCTGGACTTCAGCATGTCGCTGAGCCACTACTTTTTTAATTTACCGTTATCTGTCACATAAATATCTAGTGAGGATTTCAAACTGATATTATCAGACTCCAGCTTTACATTCCTTTCACTAATAGTGTCCAAATGATTGTTAAGAGAAACCACCAACTCATTCCTTTGGTGCAGCTCCTCTGTTTGGCTTTGGCACTCCTGAGTCATGGATCTGAGTGTGGCCTCTTTTCCTTCAAGGTCCCGCTTTAAGCCTGAGCATTCTCCCTGAGGTTTTGATGCATAGTCTTTATGCTGTTGAAGCTCAGCCTGTAGTGAAGAGTATTCAGCTGCTTGCTCCTGCAGCATGGCATCCTTCTCCACCAGTCCTGCTTACAAGGCAGCACCCTGCTTCTGAAGAAGAGACAGAAAAATATACGCATATTTATTCAGTCCATACAGGTGTGAATAATCAGTCCATCAATGGCACTCGTCATCCCCACGGTTGCCTGCAGGCCACGCATGGCCACTGCAATGTCTGCAGGGGCGCAGGGGGTCGTAACAGTGTGTGTGTGCGTGTGTGTCTGTGTCTGTGTCTGTGTCTGTGTCTGTGTCTGTGTCTGTGTCTGTGTCTGTGTCTGTGTCTGTGTCTGTGTCTGTGTCTGTCTGTGTGTGTAGGTGTGATTAACATATTTTCATGTTAACACTAGGGGCCCTATCTTGCACCCAGCGCAATTGACATTGTCACCGACGCATGTATCACTCCTATTTTGCACCTGGTGAACAGCGGGATTTTCCCTCCAAAGGCGCGCGTCGAAATGAATTTGCGCCGAAATGGGCGGGGCGGAACAGAGAAGGCGTTTCTCAGGCGCAAGTCTTCCATGGTGGTATCTTGCAGTTTCAAAACAACAGTGCGCCGTAGACCAGAGAAAACCTAGTCTAATGTCAGAGGCGCATTGTGTAGAGTCTGTGGCGCGTATTCAGACGCTATTTTAAGGGCGCGTGCTTGGCCGCACAGTAGGACCCATAGGCTACACTTTACTTCTCTCGTCTACACGAGAGATTTACACAAATTTTTTGGCAAGCCATATATAATTACAAGGAAAATAAAGTATTTACCACATGAGGAAATCATTGTGATATCCATATCCAAGATATTTTAAAAATAGGCATACATCTAGCGTACACATTGACCCAAATGATTCAGGTTAATTGTAATGGCGGTTGTAACCTTGTAAACTTACTCGCTGACGTACCAGTTAAATTGCGGTTAATCGTAATTTTTGTCCATTGCGCACACCCAGGAGAGGGCTAAGCAGGCGTTCTGGGAGAAGTATGGGTCAGGTGGTACTTTACAGTACAGTCCTCAAAAAGTCGCAGCATTCTTTGTGGCAGGTTTTGTTTTACACAACATTGCCATGAATCATGGATGTGTCAATGACATAAATGAGGATAGATTAGAGGACTTTAGAAAACGTGAGGTTGAACTGCATGTGCCGATGCCATTAAACCCAAATGCACGAGAGAGGAGAGCTCACCTGACAGAAGCGCTACTTCCTCTATAATGAGGTAAGGAAACCATTGCCATCTCCAGAGTATTGCTTGAGCAAATTGCAATATTATTACCATGCATACATAACCTAGTGATACAGTGAGGGTGAACCCAAAACCTCGAAAAGTATGTTTTTGTGACTTTTATTTCAAATATGTTGCCACCAACAAACGAATGCTAGTAACTGAAAAAATACAAACGAGAAATGAAAAGTAGAAACATTTCTCCAAACAAGCATGGGAAAATATTGCCGTGATTGTTTCTGGTAACACACGTTCTGGTGGCCTCTCCTGTCTTCCTCCAGGTAATTCCGCCATTATAATAACAAGCCGCTCTGGAATATGCGCTCCTCGCTCTAAAAGGGAATGTGAGATGACGCTCTGATTGGTTTATTGCATATTACGCCCAAACCACACCTATGGCTGAGTAACCTCGTTTGGACCAATCCATTTGACATTTGCGCCGGACGCAAGTGTGTTTTTTCCGCCGTTATAATAGCAAATGCGCCATAGAGCCGCCCACACAGCTTCTTGCGTTTGGCGCTGTCCTACTTGCGTTTCTGATTGTTAAAATAGGGCCCTAGCTCTGCAAGTGTAAACAGGCTAATCATTTGGGTTATTTGAGGAATCATTTATTTTTGATGGCCTGTGAGGATTTCTTGAAATGTGGTTATTCTGATGGATATAAGAGTGATGATGCACAACATGTTTGCCACTTGTTTAACATGTAACAGTATTTTTACTCTGAAAATCTGTCAAACCTGCTCTCTCTGCTCCTACGACCCTGTTATGGTGAACTTGCTGAAGCAGCTGTCATTTTCTCAAATCATCCAGTTTTTCATACAGATTTGTACAGATCAGATTGTACTCATGGCTCTGTCGGTACGAGAGAAGCCATCCGAGTGAACATGTCTATGTGATAATGAAGGCTGGAATGATTGTGTGTGTTTTAGGGATCTTTTGTCAGAAGCTTGAGGAGACGGTGAAGTATTGAAAGATTGTGTGTGTTATAGGGATCTTTGGTCAGAAGCTTGAGGAGGCGGTGAAGTATCTAATGTTTGTGTGTGTTTCAGGGATCTTTGGTCAGAAGCTTGAGGAGACAGTGAAGTATGAGAAGCGCTACGGGATCAAGATGGCCCCAATGCTGGTTGAACAGTGTGTGGACTTCATCCGGCAGTGGGGCCTGCAGGAGGAGGGCCTCTTCCGCCTGCCAGGACAGGCCAACCTGGTGAAGGAGCTCCAGGATGCCTTCGACTGCGGAGAGAAGCCCTCGTTTGATTGGTGAGCCATCTCCTTCATTCACACACTGTGAGCTCCGGTGCTCTTAACTCCCAACCTAACCAAAAACCTAATTCCTATTTCTCCCTAATGAAATTCCACATATCAATCCTATTGGCGTAAGAAATCTCTAATCCCAGTCTGGGAGACACTGAGTCACCTATGGTGAGTGGGGGAAATCACAAAGACAGAAAAGAGAGAGCAATACTTACTCTTATAAGAAAAGGCTGAGTGGCTTGGCTGGAATTTTAACCCACTGGTGAAACTTGTATCCCAGGACATCACTGATTTGGGATCTAATGCCTGGGAGAACAAGTGTGCGCTTGTGTGGACTTTTCTAATGCCTGGTATTCGTGTCATGTTTTGGAATAGTTTTGTTGATCGTTCTGAACCCCACTTCTTACTTTCAGAATGGAGTATCACGTCAGGGATTATTAAAAAGTTATCTTCCAGACCATCTTAATCATTATCTACAACTTTTGCCTTTTGAATGATCACTGAACAAAGACTAGACAGGGGGGGAATCTACAGGGGGGAAAAAAGACTGTTGCATGAAAGTGAATGAATAGATTTCTTGAGACTGTGCAGACAGACCCCTCACAGGAGCCAATTTAGTGTTTCAAGCCCGCATATTCTAAAAGACAAAACTAATTGATGCTTGCATCAGATTCCACAGGTCTGTGAACACTCTCTGTGCTCTGCGTGGGAGGGGAGGCTTGGGACACATTTAACTTGCTGCACACAATACGTTAATGTTGTGTAAAGTATAAAGAAAAGCTTTACCACAGATCTCACTGGCCTGAAACCAAGGCTGTATATAAAGGTGGTTTCATTCAAGTGAATATTTTTCATGGTCTGGTCAAATAAATAGTGAAAAGCAGTCTGATCCAAGGACATGAGCTGACAAAAGAACCTGAATGTGAGAGAGTGAGAGATGGAGGGAGCTGAAGTGAAAAGAGGCAGTAATGGGGGGGGGGAGAAGAGAGAGAGAGAGAGAGAGTGAAAGGCACAGCCCTGCTTTGAGATTGGCTTATGCCAGTCAGCTCTGCTCTGCCGTACCATCCCCCGTCCCTTCCTGATGACACGGTGACTGGTAAAAAATGGGCTCCCCGCCCTCTGGCTCTCACCCGGAGAGATAGGTGCTCATAAATCCTGCCTGTGAGGAGGTGTGAGGAGCACGGCTCGTCCATCACAGCCCCGCGAGCCGGCCCAGCCACATGTGATCACATTTAGCACAAGCTTGATTTAGGGTTGGGTTGGTTTCCCTTATGGCTACTGATATTCACACCGCTGACCGCCCCCAACGCCCCCTTCACTCAGCTCAGGTGCTTCATCTTCCCCCCCGACACCCTCCTTCTTCCTCACTCCATCCACTTGCATCAACTCGCTTCATTTTCACTCTCTCTCTGTCTTTTATTTTCACTCACTGCAATTTTCTCTATCTTTCTTTTTCCCCTCTCTCTCTCTCTCTCTCTCCCTCTCTATCTCTCTCTCTCTCTCTGTCTAACCTGCAGTAATACAGATGTGCACACCGTTGCCTCTCTGCTGAAGCTTTACCTCAGGGAGCTTCCTGAGCCAGTAATCCCTTTCGCCAAGTATGAGGAGTTCCTGTCCTGCACAAAGCTCCACAGCAAGGACCAGGACACCGTGAGTGGGTTTTTAATATACTGTCTGGTACAGCAGTCCTTCACTCACTAGAGTGAATTCTCTCCATGTTTGTCTTTCAGCAACTCAAAGCTCCTTAATTGAATCCCCCGCAGTGAACACACACACACACACACACACACACACACACACACACACACACAGATGATTGAAACAACACAAATACGCACATGTGCACACACAAGTGAAATAGACGTTATAAGGAGAGCAAACTTGAACTTCTACTCGAGCAGTCTTAATCACATCCAATTGTCCTCCAAGCATCAAGCCGTTTCACAGTAAATAGACCACAGAACATACAGAAGCAGCGTATTGGTTTTACTGCAGCAGCCCACTGTACTAGGCTTCTCCCAACTGTGCTTGTCATTGGGCCCCTTAAGCCAATCTCTGTATCAGGCAGATAGTCACTGTGCCGTCTAATTGGCCTGAAGCCAAGGGTAAAGACAATCAATTAATTTACTTGAAAAATGGCCTTTCCTCTGTATCTGTCTGAGGTCATTGTGCACACAGTGAAACTGGGAGCACCACAGGGGAAGTACCCATTGACTTAAATCAAACCTTAAAAAAACTATTTTAAGAGAAAGCTGATTAAGCTCAGATTAGAATCGATCGTAGTCACACATGAAATTGACCTTCACTAAAAAGATAAACGACATAGATACAGAAAGTCAAATCAATTGGATATACAATGCATGTTTAAAAGCCCATTAGTAATATTTGCAATTAGTATTAGTCATTTGTGTAATGCATTTCATTGATTTTGATGAAGCTTGTAAGCCTTTGACAAACATTTTTTTCTTTAAAATGAGCTAATGGAAAATGGCCTCATGGGTCATCCTCTCTGGCTGGACAGGATCTTCTGCATGATTGAAAAGGTCTTTTGTGTTTTTGCCGTTGTGTCTGCAGGGAATGAAGGAACTAAAAACCCAAGTTGAAAGTCTACCTCCTGTGAATTACAACCTGCTGAAGTACATATGCAGGTACTCACCGCTCAGCATTTCATCAAAGGCACACAACTTTTGAAAAGCACAAAGTTGTGTGACTATAAATAAGCATTCTATAATGAGAGTTTTGCCATTTATGTGCTTTTTTTTTCTTCAAAAATGTGTTGGTTGTTTCTTGTTAATTGAGCTTATTGGTGTGGTGTTTTGGCAGGTTTCTAGATGAAGTGCAGTCCTACTCTGGAGTAAATAAAATGAGTGTGCAAAATCTGGCAACTGTCTTCGGGCCAAATATTTTACGGCCAAAGATTGAGGACCCTGTGGCAATAATGGAAGGTAAGGTGCTCCATTAAAAAAAGTATTTACGACTGTATCAACATCAACATTCCAGAGTCCTGTATACGACCATTAAAAAGTGCATTTTCCTTATAATACACCAGACAACATGATTGATGATGTTTCATCTTGAATGACAAACAGTAGACATATTTACATATTTACTGGACGTACTTGGCACTGGAAAAGAGCTCAGGGCAGCTGTTCAGCTGTGTAGTTTACTATCGCTACTAAGCAGAGGTAATCATTAAAGCAGCGTTAGCACAAACATGGATCAGCTTTATGTCTCAGTAGCGCAGCTGAAGTAGTGCACCTTCATAAAATTCCTGAACTAGACTGTACCTGCCTCTGGTGTAGAGCATCTGTGTTGTGTGTATGTGTGTGTGTGTGTGTGTGTGTGTGTGTCAGAGGTGCTATGCTCAGCTTGTGTGTGTGTGTGTGTGTGTGTGTGTTCCGAGGCGCTATGCTCAGCTGGTGTGTGTGTGTGTGTTGTGCGCAGGTACTGTTCTGGTGCAGCAGCTGATGGCTGTGTTGATCGGGGGGTATGACGTGCTGTTCCCTCACGAGGAGGACAGTCCCACGGCGCTGGAGCTCTGCAACAACAACAACAACGAGCAGCGCAGGCCCACGGCTCCCAGGCCCACGGCCGGCCAGCTGCTCAACAAGGAGAACAACAACAGCCCTCCCGGCAACAGTGCACCCATCAGGCAGTGCGCCTGGGAAACGCCGGACTCCCCCCAGCGCTCACCGCTGGACAACGGCTCCCCTCGCTCCGCCAGTCCCCGCAACTGCCTCACCTCGGCCGGCCGCTTCGAGGTGACCCGCAGCCCCCCGCCCACCCTCAAGAAGAACCCGGCCTTCAGCAAGGGCAGCGGCATCGTCACCAACGGCTCCTTCAGCTCCTCCTCCACCTCCTCGGCAGAGGCGGCGCAGGACAAGAGCCAGGCACTGGTGCCCAGCTGTAGCTCCGGACTGCAGCCGCGGCGTAGCGGCGCCCTCAAGACCACCGGCACCAAGATGGGCACCAGTGGAGTGCCCAGTGGGGGCGGCACCGTGCGCATGGGCGTGTCCAGCAGCGAGGTGGTGAACGGCATGCTGAACGGGCGAGGCGGGCTGTGGCTGCCCAACGTGACGCTGCGGGAGGGCAAGGCGCGTGACGGCGAGCAGAACAGCCAGAACCGACTGTCCACCTACGACAACGTGCAGCTGCTGCAGACGCATGCGCAGACGCAGTCGACCTGTCTGAGCAGCAGCTGCGAGGACAAGCAGAGTGTGGACAGTGCCACCTGGTCCACGTCCTCCTGCGAGATCTCGCTGCCGGACAACTCCACCTCATGCCGCTCGTCCACCACCACCTGTCCCGAGCAGGACTTCTACGGGGCCCATTTTGAAGACGCCATGCTGGATGGGCCCTCACAGGAGGAGGGCGGTGGTGGGCTGGCGCTGGTGGGCGAGCGGGTCAACAGCAGCGGGGGCAGCGGGAACGGGCGAGGCAGCCGCGGCACCAGCAGCAGCGACAACAGCGAAACGTTTGCCCACAGCAACGGGCCCAGCAACCACAGCGCCCTGCACAGCCTGGTGGCCAGCCTCAAGCAGGAGATGCTCAAGCAGAAGACAGAGTACGAGGCACGGATAAAGAGGTATACATACACTCCATATTAGACATACTAATCAGAACAAAACTTAGACTTCAATAAAAGTTTTTGTCTGTCAGCCAATTTAAGAGCCTTTTAGATGCTAAGGATGTGCCTCAATGCTGTTGTTTTAAATGATTCTCTGATTTTATTTTTTTTACTTTATGTTATTTTTTTTATACTTAATTTCTGTGTTTTTTAATGTGTTTTGTTTATTTATTTTGTCTGTTTTGTTTTGTTATGGTTTGTTCATTTGTTGTTCTTCTGTATTCTGTAGCCTCAGTCAGGGCATGGCTGCAAAAGAGCCCTGTGCTCAGTCAATTCTCCCTGAAAAAACAATGATGAATGAATGAATGAAATAGGACATGTTTAAAACGCTGAAATATTTAGAATTCTACATTTGTTCCATTGTGGCATAATAGGAAGTCTTAATCAGGTGGTATGTGTGCAGCAGTGACGTGCGGTGAGGTTCCTAGCTGATGAGGCACAGAAACCGGAAGTGATTACGTCATTCCGATCTCTAGTTGTTTAAAAAAAATGTAAATGTATACATTATACATGTAAAAATGCATATGGTTTAAAATGTGTCATCTGACCAGGACTGAAAAAACGTTGTTTCATTGTCTAATACTATTACTTTTAAACGATCGCGTTTTTTTTTATTATAAGAAGTTATGCTGCTCAATACTCAACTGACTTGGTAACCTAACTTTTACAAGGCTATAGGCTTACAGCTAAACGTACAACCGGTGTGCTAATTGAACTTTTACACCCTGTCAAATAAGATATTAATAGTATCAAGCGAGCGTATGTAGCCCTCCCACCAATGATGTGGCTCATTTCATTTTGTCTAGGGACAATATAACTACGGTTTTGGGATGCTAATTTAAATGACTCGGACAGAGTTTTGAATTCGCAGTTTAGACAAAAACAATTGCATATTTATTTACACAACATATTCACAAGCAAACAGTTAAACACCGCAGACATAGCACACAATACCAAAATGTTCTACTGACCAGTATAATTTAAAGTTGGTGCACTTCGTTGGAGCTCGTAACCGTCAATTAGAGGTGAAACAAACGTAATCCACTCACGACTATCCGTATAGTTCAGTGGAAATCGGTTGTCTTCTCCCGCAATTTCCCTCCTCTTCTTGAGCGAATGCAGTCAGTAGTTTAGCTCAGGTATAGCACCTAGTCTGCTCACAACTTCAAGGCATTTTTCCTGCGCCAGCAGCCTTTAGCGAGGTCCGTGTTTCGCATGAATAGTCCCGTTGGGAAACGTGAAACACTCCAATACCTTCTGTCCCGTCGTTTGAAGCAAACCTTTTAGCTCCGGCATTGGTCTCCCATTATCAATCATTTCTTGTTTGGACTGAAAGTCCAGTTTTGAGAACTGTTTCAGGTTAGCAATGCAATCTTCCATTTTCGCTGTCAATGTCAAAGTAAAGAAGAAGTCCAACGTCAGATTATATACCCAACAAGTGCCCTCTCGCTCGCCTCCCTTCTTGAAGCAGTGGTACTGCGTGCCTCACTAACCATATTTTTCAATGCGTTTTCAGCTCAACTCAAAAGGTTCTACGCTTGCGCACGCATGCGTAAAACCCAGTTTGGAGTGATTGCGCAATCTTTAGTGCAGCACTGCCTCCCCTGCCCATAGACTCCAATGAATCTGCCTCCCTTGACGGCACGTCCATGTTCATTGGCTGATCACTGTCACTGGGAACCGGAAATGCTCAAATTCAGCGATTTTGATAATAAAAATGCTCGAAATGATCGGAATCATGCAGAAATGACACTCGTAACACAGTTAACTAGAGAAATATGAATATTTATTGTATAATACATAATATATGATTTTTTTTTAAATATTTTTTTAATATTTTTTTTTTTTTTTACTTTTCAAAATGACAGGTGAGGTATGACTGCACGTCCCTGGTGCGCAGTGGTAGTGCTAGATCTTTAGTTCATCTCTAACGGTCTGACTTTCTTTGTGGCAGTCTTGAACAGCGTAACCTGGAGCTGGAGACTGAGATGGTGAACCTTCACGAGGAGCTGGACCAGGAGAGGAAGAAGTACACCATGGTGGAGATCAAACTGCGCAACGCTGAGCGAGCCAAAGAGGACGCAGAGAAGAGGAACGAGATGCTGCAGAAAGAGATGGAGCAGTTCTTCTCCACGTTCGGTGACCTCACAGCTGACCCACGCCAGCCTGACCGGGCCAACACCATCTGGATCCAGTAGAAATGAGGAGACAGTTGGACAGTACCATCTGAACCCAATATTATAGTGGTTCAATTCTTTTTTTAAAGAAGGCGGCAGAAGGACAATGCCACATTTGCTCCACTTGGACAGAAGAGCGCGGACTGTTGCACTGTGGGATAGGCGTTGTCAGGTGGCTGGTTACCTGCCTGGCAGACTCTGAGCCGTATGCTATAGAGAGACTCCAAAGGAACTGTTCTGCACATATTTCTTTGTGATCCAATCAAAACATGTACGCCACATCCTGTTACTGTCAAGTGTTGTCCTGTATCTGCCTGTGTATATAGAGCAAAGCAATGTTCCCAATGTCAAAAAGAAATATGTATGTAAAAATCATTAAACTAAAGTAATATTTTAATGTATGTCTGGTATTTAAACTGAGAATTTATGTTGCAGTTCAATTTTATATCAAGGCTTTTCCTTGCACTTGTGTTTTTTCATTGTGGTACTGACAAGAACTTGTTGCTGGTTCTGTTTTTTCCTCTCGGTGTATTGATGGAGATCAGTAACCCGAGGCTGTACTCTGTGTGCCACTGAGCCCACCTTATGACCAAAAACAGGAGAGAGAAAGCCTGTAAATATTTTATAAATCATGGCACGTATTTGGCCTTCATTTGTTGTCAATGCTGACAGGTGTTCAGTCGCTCCAAGCGATATTTTTCCTAATTATTTTGTTTTTGTTTTTGACGGTAAAGGTTTGGCTCAAATGCAGAAACTTGTGTGAGTAATGACAGTTTTACTGGAACATCATGAGCTGTTGTTATCAGTGTCAAGGAAGCAAGTCCATGTATGTGGGGAACGATGTGCTTTCTAGGGATGTTTTGAATTCCTCAACCCAACAGTTTAAGTCTGCTGTAGTGAAGTGCATTCACCTGCAATGCTAATTAAACTCTGTGAACAATCCATTTACAAACTCAGTCGTATTTATGTTTTTGTTCTGCATATACACAGCATGTGCGACGAGTGTAAGTGTGTAAGAAGAGTCTCTGTGTGTGTAAAAGTTTTTGTGAATGTGTGTAAGAATGTGTGTGTAAGAGTGTGTGTGTGTGTATGTGTGCAAAAGTGTATGTGTGTGTGTGGGTGTGTATGAGAGAGACTAGATAGAGATAGGGATATAGAAATCTTTGAGAGAGAGATTTGGATAACCTTATTTGGATAACCTGAAATTACTCCACAGCACACAATACTATATATTTCCCAGTTATGTTATGATTGTGGGGTATGTAGAAATGTCAGAAGCCTTCTGTTGATGAGCAACATCTGTAGCCCCCCTTTTATGCTTAACATGAGCATGTTTGTGAAGACTAGTTTACGTGATTGTTCACTCGGAGTCTGAGTGTGTCTAGAGTGTGAGGAAACCTGCCAATGAAAACGACTGCGTCTAACGGCACGAGGCGGCGGTTACTATGGAACCCACTGTGAGATCACTCCTGCTTTTGTCTGGCCAGCAGAGAGGAACACCAATCTGCTGCCGCCGCTACTTGCTAACAGAAGACCCCATTAGCATGCCCCAATGGAGCACCTGCATTAGGTCTTTGGGATGGACAATGTTTCAAGACAAAATGTCCCTGAATGTGTTTGTGTGTGTGTATTTGTGTGTGTGTGTGTGTGTGTGTGTGTGTGTGTGTGTGTCAGAGAGAGAGTCAGGGTACATAGGGAGCCAGCCCCCCTCATTCTACACCTTTCAGAGAGAGATAATAGGCTTAAGAGAAGCTGACAGTGTACCCAAGCTGTGAATTCCATCCTGAGGGCAGGTCACAGGAGGGAGCGGAGCGATATTTCATTGACACGGGGCGAGACAAAGAACACTTCTCAAGGCGCCGCTAGAAACAGGTACAAGACACTTATGTTATGCCAAGACCATATTTTAGACATGGCATGCCAGACATTTGTATTTTAGGTTAGTATCTTACCTGAAAACAACTGCAGGACTTTACAATGGACCATATAATTAGGTTTCCTCCGGTAGGAGGTAACCTATTGTTATTGTAGGCTTTCCTATTATTATGTTAGTACCATGGGAGTCAATGGCAGCCCCTAGAACCATATGGTAACTTTTTGTGAAATTTGGCACACTCATTAAGGACAGTCCCTTCTTCATTCACACCAATTTTCATGGCTCTCATTACACCACTCTAGCGCCACCAACAGGTCAAAGTTGGACTTTTGTAACACACGCAACTTTTGAACCGTATGACCGATTTGCAAAAATGAGGCACCATTGGATTCCCTCGATCAAGATGAATTGAACAGACCCTATGGCGTCAATTCCGGTTATATAGATTTTCCGCAATTTCCGGTTTTATCAAAAACCTTTGAAAGCCTACTCCTCCTACAATTTTTGTCAAATCTTCTTCAGAATCACCAGAGATAATCTTCAGACCTAGCCTCACAAAAGTTACGATTTAGAATTTTGATCCTCACAACCGTTTGTCCGGTACAGCCACTCAAATTCAGCAGAAAAGTCGCCAAACAGGAAGTGAAGTCATATCTTGGCAAATCTTTGACAAATCAACACCAAACTTGATATGTCACTAGAAGACACTACAACATGTTCCCATGTGGAAAGGCAACTTCATATCTTGAAAAATGATTGATATAAAGCAAATTGGATACATTTTTGAATCTAAAGTAATGTTTTACACATCCACAGGTCAAAAAGTGATACTCTGATTTAATCACAAGTTCATGTGAAGACACTTCAGAATGTTTAGTACACAAATCTGAAAAAAAGTTGACTGTAAGATAAAAAGTAGATTTTTGGTGAATATTTGAAACATGCATGCTTGGCTAATTTCTAGGGTGATTTTCAGTAGAAGGTCTCTCTCTCTGCTACTTTGCTCCTCCGCGCGTCTCACACACTCAGTGTCTGTCTTCACACACGCGCAGGCTTGATTTTACGCACACACATTCTCACAGACACACAGCTTGGTGCCACACATACATTCTCACAGACACACAGGGTAAACGGATACTCCGGTAAACGGATACAGGGTAAACGGATACTCCTTGGCCGTGATTGGCACACTACAACCTCATTTCCATACGATATCAACTCCGGAAACTAACATTTCTGGACCTAGCGTTTCCTGTTTCATTACCTTTATATCCATATATGCATAACAGCCACTGTCAAAGGCGCAGATCCTTTCCTTGAAAACTATTCCCTGTATATCACAATACATGAGCCGGCCCAAGTAGCCTACTGCCAGAGAACCAGCATGAGCGACGGCAATTAAAGATGTGTTTCAACAACGGTAGAAAACTGTGTTTGCTCCGTATTTTACTGAACTCATAATTATATGACAGTGGTATTAGTTACAGTTGAGACACCCGAAATAACGTGCATGCGCAGAAATCCTGAGACGTGATTTTTAGTCTGCACATGAATACATGAATTTCTTTGATCCCAGGAAATTTGAGCACACAGCCCATCTCCCTTACGGAGATATTGGCGAAAGTTGTTTTACCTACTTCATTTCAAACGTTGCAAACGTGTCTAGTTTTTGTGCAGTAGTGAATAGAGTCTCAGTTTACTACACCGCATATCATGTTTGTAGAAAATGATTAAGGTGCAACAAATGGCAATGATTAAGGTGCAACAAATGGTAATGATTCACATTGCAAGTAAAATGGTGCGGCTGGAGCAGATACAGGGAGGGACAACGGTGACGCAGTTTGGATGTAGCGACAAACGTTTATGTGCTGTAACAAACAGTGTTAACCAGTATGTGAGTAACGTGGGTTTTATTAAAACATAGTGTGTAATGTGTAGCTATTTCATTCTGTTTATTAACCTTTCCGGCTGTCTGTAGGCTATGTATTAACTAGCCAGCAGTAGACGAAAGGGAATTAACCCCGAAGTTAAAAACATGTAATCTACTTCGGGAGCATTTTACTCCCCCGCATTCTCCCATGATAAAGATAAGTTTGCCCTATCAGGTGTATATATAGCATTAGACACAGTCACAATATTGTGTATCTGCTGACACCTGTTGCATTTGAGTAGTGGCAGCTGGTGGGAGAGTAGAAATTGACTGTTGTGGACATAGATATCTATAATAAAGGCTAGATATCCTGCTTGCGTTTCTGGCCGACGGAGCCGAATGTCCGCACATTTCGGCCATTTTGAGGACAGTATAGCTCACTCCCCCTTAACATTGTGTTGGTAGTGGTACTTTTTAAGTAACCAGAACTTGCTCAATTTTCAATCGATTTTCGACCGGGTTGGATTGTTATAAACGTAAGATATTTCTTATGGCACTACATACTTATGAAGAATTATAAACATGGGTTTTCATATGAAAATAAACATTGACAGGTCTCTGACAGGTCTCGTTTCAAGGGAGTGTTCAATAGAGCAGGTTGCACAAAATTCTGGCATCTTCATTGGCAATAAAGTCAGCAATTTCCTGTCGAAATCATAATGTAAGATGTTTAACAAACCAACCCGATTGGAAATCATGTGCAACTTCAGTTTTATTATGTGCAACTTAAGTTATATTGAAAAGAAAGAACAATTACTCGCCAATTGATGTCAAATGACTGATACACAATAGCCGTGATACACAATTAAGCTGGACATTTCAACATGTTCAAGCATCCAGAATTATTACCAAGGTAATGACGATTGTAAATCAAGTCATTTGTGAATCCGTCAAAAATGTTCGCGAGATAAGAGTGTAAACGATTGTGAAGATCACTGACGTTACCTAACGTACCACTGATCCCTACCGGAAGCATACTGTCCTCAAAATGGCCTCCTGTGCAGACATTCAAGAGTCCGCCATAAACCATCTAGCCTTTATCTAAGATATCTATGGTTGTGGAGGTAAAGCCAACTAACGATTTCCATCGCACAAAGACGTCATGGGGTAGCTTGTCTTTCGGGACTTAAACCGTTACTCCCCCTACTGTTGTGGAAGAGAATTGTTTTCAGCACCCACAGCTGTTGGAGTACTATAAAGGGACACAAATGCTAACTAGTACGTACTATCCGGCCGCCCGCCCACTGTCCAACCATCCGACACAACCGTTTTGTGTACTATATAAGGCCCTTTAAGCGCACACACACAACCTCCACTCAGTCTAAACTTCAAGGCAAAAGCATTGTAAATGTTGGATATGCAATGTAATATCCCATTGGCAAGTCTGCAGCATGGATTTTTCTATACAGTGACAAATTGTCACAAAATTACATTTTTCCTTGGTTCGCAATGTTTGGAGGAGGAAACCGCCTTCGCTGCTTGCAGCTATATTTGTACTTAGTTTTCCAGCTGATTGGCAAAAATGTGATTGATATGAATTAGATATATGTGATGCTGAATTAGATATATGTGATACTGAATTAGATATATGTGATTCTGAATAAGATATACGTGAAGTTTCAATAATCCATTATTTTGGGTGGTCCAAAACTTCACAATACACCTTAGAGCAGGGGTGCCCAAATTCTTTCTTGTCAGGGGCCAAATATTAATCGGAGTGGAGGGCCGAGGGCCAAAACTCAAGTTTTCATTTGGGCTCATGCCCCATTACATTGAAATGTATTAAATTTGTACACTAATATACATACCTGCAAACTCAGAATGAGGTGACAAACCAAACCCCTGTAGGGGGGTCTGGGGGTATCACCAAGATTTTTTTGTGATTTTAACAAGACAATTAAGCATTCTGGTATACTCCAAGAAGAAAATAATGGGGAAAGATAACATTTGCTTCAGGTAAAAAAATGATTAACATATCATACTAAATTAATATAATCTATTTAGGACGTACACAGGCAAGATGTTAAAATCCCTGTGCCGTATAATGGCCAATCAACAAACAGCCATTACAAAAGGCTCATTAACATGATGGCAGGCAACAAGAGTGATCACTGATGTTTCGATGGAAATACTCCCATTCAGTGGCGTTTCTACATTAGGGGCAGGTGCCCCACCAGATGGCGCTGTTGAGCAGAAGGCTCAATCTATTCCTACTTCGTGGCAAACTATATATATGCAAAGTAGCGTAACTATTTGTGTGAATAAACTTCACTCACAAGCATTATAGTCTTGTTTTGGAGTAATTTGATTCGTGTGTTTTTCTGCCTGTGTGCTTGCCATAGACATTAATGAACGTTTATATGTCTATATGGTGCTGCTTGCTTTGTGCAACGTCCGGTTTCCGGGAGGGCAAGGACCCACGCTGCCCCTCCATTACCATAGAAACACCAATGAGCGCGAACCACACAGGCCAAAGTTAACATTGACATTGGCTAGAGGCTACGTATTCTACGTAATATAGACTGGGATAATGCGAAACCCGCGAGAACTGTACCCCGAGACTAAGAGAAAAAAAAGCATAGTCAAAGATCATATCATCAGACAGTCCATTACCAGTAACGTTACTGCTGGCTAGCTATCGCTAGTTGTTGAGTATTTTGGAAGTGTTTTAATTCAGACTACAATGAATAATGTAGACTATTTGTTGAGGGTGCAATTTAATACATTTTCGTTGGAAGAGAAATTCGAAATTAAAAGTTTTGGGCCAGTCAGACTGCAGCATGGTGAGAAAGTGACTTTAACTTTCAAGACGGAATGGTATGACAGAAAGACATGGGAAACTGCTAGCACATCAAAACGAGCACTGTTCTGTTTCCCATGCCGTCTGTTTGGAATTGGTACTAATGCAGACTCAGTTCGGACAACGGGTGGATTGAAAGGCCTGGAGCATCTGGCAGAAAGCTGAAAAAACCCATATCAATTGCTCCCTGAAATTTGGGTAGGTCAACATCATGGCAGCTAGATAGTGCATATCAGCGGAACATTTTTGAACATAACAAACAGACGGAGGAGAATCGTTATGTACTGGGGAGGCTGATATCGTTCATAAAGCTCTGTGGGAAGTGCGAACTTTTAGAAGATGTGCGAAAGCGTCACCAGGCTAAAAAGACACAACGATTCTCTGTGAGTCAAACCTTCTTTTTTTTTTGGAGCTGGTGGAAAAGTTTTGTTCATTTAGCAGCATGTGTTGTTGCTGTTATCTGTTTCAGTTGTGCCTTTTGCTTCATATTGTATGCCACACGTGTGCCACAAGCTTAATAAATGATGCAAGTTATTTGAGCTATGTGTCTGTTTAATCTTTTTAATTTGTTGCAATCACTTTACTTTAATGCCGTATTATAGGCAACATCTTTGTGTCGCGCTGAGCGCTAAAGCATTTGAAATGTATTTGAAATAGGATTTCTGCTCCCTGCTGGCACATAGTTTATCTTACTGGTCTATATAGGCCTACTGCTTATAATAATCAGATACCTCTATTATTAAGACGAAACAAATTTGCCACACCAGAAATGTCAGGCTAAAATCGCCACTGCTCCCATTATTTTCTATTTGTATCCGTAAAGGAGAAAAATATAACAGTTACGTGTAAGCTGTGCCAGGGGCGTCGCCAGGCCTATATTGCTGGGGCACGTGTAGAGTATAAGTATAAGTCGCCAGTGCCCCAGTAACTCCAGTGTCAAATGTACCTGCAGTAGCGCCGTTCTCATTACGGAACCGGCAGGAATCATCAAGGCATCTCCATGAGCCTGCTACTTACAAGCCAATCAAAAAATGAAATGGGCTACACAATAGCTAATCAGAAAATAGTACTACTGTATCTGGGGAAGATCTAATGCAACAACCAATGAAAAAAGCACAATTATTCTGGAATTCAAAATCTATAACTATCCCCTTTACAAATTGACATCCACCACTATTCAAAGTTCTGTCCTGATTGTTCTTATAATACTGCTCATTTTAATATGATTATTATGGTGGTGACTTGTAGTATTATCATATATTAATATGATAGTGTCGCATGGTATAAAATAAACCTGTGGCTATTTAGCTTGGGGTATGCTCATTGCAAATGTGCACATATGCACATTTTAATATGATTTTTATTATGGTGGTGAGTTGTTCTTATATTGCATATTAATATGATATATGGTCTCGCTAGCATGTAGTATGCGTTAAAGGCACCCAGTGCAACTTTATGTAAACATTCAATGAAAAATAAACATTCAATTTCTAGTCTTTTTTACACGTAGTAAGTTTCAATAACTCCATACCATTACATATCGACATTCAAGGAGCAAAGATGAGACGTCGTTGTGTGGTGAGAACTGATAGAAAATCGTAAACAACAACAATCGCCGGTGGGGAGAAGCCATTTTTCCATTGACTGGAAGCCTGCTTTATTTATTGCAGGCTAAAAAAAATAAAGAAAATGGCGGCGATTGTTGTTGTTATCGATTTTCTATCAGTTCTCACCACACAACGACGTCTCATCTTTGCTGCTTGAATGTCGGTATGTAATGGTATGGAATTATTGAAACTTACAACGTGTAAAAAAGACTAGAAATTGAATGTTTATTTTTAAGCCTCGAAAGTTGCACTGGGTGCCTTTAAGGCAGCGGTTCCCAAACGTTTTAGGCCATGCACCCCCTTCTACATCCTGACCGTGTTCACGCACCCCCAATCACCCACACCTTAAAAAAAAAAAGCAACTGAGCCTATTTTTGGCGCATTAAAATCGGACCTATGGCGTTT
Source organism: Sprattus sprattus (assembly GCF_963457725.1). Taxonomy (NCBI): domain Eukaryota; kingdom Metazoa; phylum Chordata; class Actinopteri; order Clupeiformes; family Clupeidae; genus Sprattus; species Sprattus sprattus. Next base: position 4,402,116 of record NC_137909.1, on the reverse strand, counting down.
GTTTACAAGATTTAGTCCGCTGTTAAATGTTGCAGTATGAACACAAACCGAACAAAGGGGCAACTGGAACATCGTATAATTTGAATCCCTGAATCAGAAAAAAGCAAACTAACTACAGGTGTGAAAACGCCATGAAACACTGCAACAAAGTTTCAATACATTTCAGTTACACAAGGCGTCACTTTTAAAGAGCAATACGGAAGGCGAGGACACACGCACAGGCTCAGAGGTAGATTTCACCATGTTTAATTTACAATTAACCATACACAGCGGTTACATTAATCTGAATCAAAGTACAATAAAGTTATACATCACGACTGATCACCAGACCTTTGTTTCTCTTGCCTCCGATCTCTCACTCTCTTTTTTTTAAGACTGATAGCGTTTCCGTTGTCCGTCGGTCATTTGAGAATAGCCCTAATATTTAGGCTTATAAAGCAAACATCCCCTGCCCTTATTATGTTTTAAATGAACAGGCTTATCTGCCGTTTGAAAGTAATTAAATAACACGCATGCTGCATTTTAAATAAAGCGCAAACCGTCGGTTGTAGTGAACTGAGCGAGAAGGATCAAACATGGCCAAGCAGACTATTAAGCTTTTTTCGGAGGCCAAACGCAACTAATTAGGGCGAACCGTGTGATGAGAATGAAACAGTAATAGCCTACCTGAAGCCATAGGCTATATGTTCATAGAAAAGGCCGAAGTCTCGGGCGTTTAGATCGGAATGGAGTGACGTTCCCTTGGCTATAAGGTGCATCAGACATTCATGTTGTTGTTGTTTTTTCATTGTAAACTTCGGCAAATAAACATGTTGCATTCTACACGACCTGATCTCTACATGACTCTTAAAGCTACATAGCCTGCCGTAAGTTGTATTTAATAGGCTCATTTAGAAGCAGTAGCCTAATAGATATTTGACCGGCTTAGCATTAAAATGTCTGGAAAATGAAAACTAAAATGACGGCAATTTTTTTTTTTCTAGCGGAATCTCTCCCACCTGACAGCTTCCCCAATTTTAGCCAGTAAAGCATATTTGCGTGAATGTTGCTGAATGAATGAAGTTAGCTGACGTTAGCGGCACATGCAAGGGCTAGCTAGTGTGTACGTACAAGACAGTCTGGCGGCAGGAGCTGAAGTGCATATTAAATTGTACGTCTTTATATTTAAAATTCAAATCTTACAAAGGGAATTTTTATAATTCATGGTTTCTTTTTGTGAAAAATCCTACTTACATTTTTGAAAATTACATAAAATATGTATTATTAGACCATTAGACCACCATTACATTTTTCCTCTCGCGCACCCCCTAGAGCAGACTTGGGCAAAGTGCGGCCCCAGGGCCATTTGCGGCCCCTTGGCTGTCCCAGACCGGCCCTCGCAGGTCAATGGTGAATTTGGAATCAAGTTTTAAAGTGAAAGTCCTCTCTATGGCAGAGGTGGTGTAGACACACACACTCTGAAATCCACCTCTGCATTTAACCCATCCAGTGAAGTGACACACACACACAGTGAAATGATGTTTCACACTAACCCGGAGCAGTGGGCTGCCATTGGCGGCGCCCGGGGAGCAGTGATCGGGGTTAGGTGCCTTGCTCAAGGGCACCTCAGCCGTGGATGTGGGCATGGTTAGTTAGTTAAATACATGTACAAATTCACTGCTGCAAAAAATGTACGACTGCTATCATTGGGAACAGGTTTAGTGCTTCTAATTCACATCTTTCATATCATTTTGCAAGTAGTTCGGTCATTTAAGGTAACTGAAATTCATTGAAACTTGAAGTCAGAAGGTGGGCAGAATTGAGTTCAGCCTATTGGTCCGGCCCTCCACAACAGTCCCGCTATCTCATGTGGCCCCTTGGGGAAATGAATTGCCCACCCCTGCCCTAGAGGCAGCTCACGCACCCCCAGGGGTGCGCGCACCACACTTTGGGAAACCCTGCGTTAAGGTTAGCTAGGCTAGCAAGCTGCCTGTATGGCACTCTTACCCATGCTCTTACCCGTCTTCAAAACTTGAGAGCCCAGGCAGTAACCGTTAATAGCATGCTAGGTCTCGCTAGCATGTATGCTGTAAGGTTAGCTAGGCAGAAGAAATAGAAAAAGAAGAAGAAGCTGCCTGTTTGGCACTATTAGTAACCTGTCTTTCAGATTCGAGAGCCCTGTAAATGTAAAACTCCTCAAAAACAGTTCGGAAACATTTCTTCAGTCGATTATCCCTCCCCTTAAATAATACCAATTGGTATTGTATTGTATATCGTTGGAAAGCCTGATTAGTCACCTTTAGAACGAGGTACAACTTGTAAGGATTGTGCATTCGTGGAATGAGCAACACAGCTAACTGTGTGGGTAGCGGCCCACATTTTTTTGCCAAAATCCCCTGCAATATTCTTCTGTTGGTATTCACTCTTGTTTTGAGTTGTTTGGTGGATTGGATGATTCTCCCACAGTATTAAGGAAAAAACAACACATATTGACCATTTTTACACTTCATTCATTTTACACTGTCAGGGACCTCAGTAGCATGTGGAAGATCCATACGCAGCCACAACAGCTTGGCACCTCCTGTGGGATGGCATCTCATTCCTGAACCAGAATTTGTAACAAGTCAGCCAACATGGTTGTGTTGGTCACTCTTGCAGGTACAGCACGCCCAAGCACCACAAGTATTCAATTGGGTTGAGGTCTGGACTCGGCAGGCCTTTCCATCCTCTCCACTCCCAAGTTCTGGAGGTACTCTGTGATGATCCTGCCTCTGTGGGGGCGAGCGTTTTCATCCTGGAGGATGGAGTGAGGTCCCAGATTATGGAGATATGGGGTTGCCATTGGCTCCAGAATGTCATTCCGATATCTCACTAAATTCCAAAAGAAGAATATTGCAGGGGATTTTGGCAAACATTTTTGGGCTGCTACCCACACGGTTAGCTGTGTTGCTCATTCCACGAATGCACAATCCACATGCTACTGTGGTCCCTGACAGTGTAAAATGAATAAAGTGTAAAAAATTGTCAATATGTGTTGTTTTTTTCTTAATACTGTGGGAGAATCATCAAATCCACCAAGAAACTCAAAACAAGAGTGAATACCAACAGAAGAATATTGCAGGGGGTTTTGGCACATTTTTTTGGGCCACTACCCACACGGTTAGCTGTGTTGCTCATTCCACGAATGCACGATCCTTACAAGTTTTACCTCATTGTAAAGGTGACTAATCAGGCTTTCCAACGATATACAATACAATACCAATTGGTATTATTAAAGGGGAGGGATAACCGACTGAAGAAATGTTTCCGAACTTTTTTTGAGGAGTTTATAAGCATTTGTTTTGTGAAGCTGTCCTGTGATTAAACATTAGCCCTCTGCACAACTATTAAGATGGACATCAGGAAATTCTTTGAAAACACAGGCAGAGGGAGAGGAGCAAGGAGAAATGAGGAGGTCGAGGGAGGTAGGCAATTATAATTGCCCACATTTACGTTAACATTAACTTTTCTAATGTAATGGCCTACAATTGAAAGTATGCTGTGCTGTTTTTGATCAGTTGATTAATGGCGAAACAAGTTTGCTGCATTTGAAAAGGTAACCTACAGTATCACCTATATCACTAGACTTGTGTAGGCTTTAGTATATTAGCGATAAGCTACAAAGAACCAGGATGACTACAGTATATGACCAAACAGTAAATTCAATTGTTTTATCTTTTTCAAATTACGACCTGTAATAGACTATCTGACTGATTTGCCATGGAGGGAAGTACATTTATATTTTGCCTATTCAGTTTTGTCTATACTGAAAAAGGTAAACTTCCCTCATATTAAATAGGAAAGACTATAAATTCATGCAGTGAGTTTACTTAGGCCTTTGTGTTTGAATGTTGCTGGCTAGTGGCTGCTAAAGAGAATGAGGGGCAGAGTGCTGGAGCAGGAGGGGAAGAAGGAGGAGGAGGGGGAGGAGGAGAAGAAGAAGAAGGAGGAGAAGAGAGGGAAGAAGGAGCACAGGCTGGGCAGTCCAGGGCCAGGCAGGGGGAGGAGGAGGAGGAGGAGGAGGAGGAGAGAGACATGGGGCTAGATGTAAAACTAATCAGAATATGGAGAAGGAGATCTGTGACCTAGGGGAGATATGTGATGGTCCAAATCAGGTAAAATTGGCCCAATACCCACAGCACTGGTTCGGGTTGAAAAAACGATCTTTTAATTTTAGCTGGTTTGTCAATTTTCGTCTGTTGGAGTACTCTGTGGCAAAAGATGCAGCTTTGTGTGTGTGTGTGTTTAAATAAATATCATCAAACAGTACTCATGAAACTATCTTTGTATTTTATCTCTACCTGTGCTATAATATAGTGTATGACGGTGACAATAATGATTTTGAAGCTTGTGCATACCCTTCTGTAATCTGTAGCCGTCTATTTCATAGTTTCATATTGTGCGCACATTATAAATAAATAAATAAAATAATGTTGGGGCCTGTGCCCCAGTAAAGCTCTAGGTCTAGCAACGCCCCTGAGCTGTGCCCTGGAGACAAGCGCCTCTCTACTGCACTTGACTCCACAAGCAACCTCCACAAACATTTGTTACGCAGACACGAACAGGTGAAACTTTTAGCGAGAGAGCATCATGCCTCGACCTCAACTCAGATAGGTAAGGGATAACGGCCGACGAGCTGTGCAGTTCACAGTGCAGTACCACTTCGCGGACCAACACCACTCCGTTCCGCGTCGTGGTGTTCTTTGCCCCGCAGCGTCCATTAACTTCGTAGAACTGCACAGCTCGGAGGCCGTTATCCCGCTTATCTCCCGTTTACAACATCCAAATGTTTTTATTATTATTATTATTATTATTATTATTATTTAGAATTTCCTTTATCTTTAGGAAATTGAATATGCATAATAACCTGATGAATTCTTGATTTGAAGCCTAGTGCTCCCGTTAGAGAAAGTAGTGCCTGGAACCGGCTGTTTTTCAAAAAAAAAACGTTACGTTGGTTGTCAATGGTAACCATTCAAGAGCATTGATATGGAACGGCGATTTAACTTTTCTACTGGGACTACGTCCAAGGTGTGCGGTTCCACGAACTTAATGTACACCCCATTAGCCAATCAGAAAACAGTATTTCGTTCCAGAGGGAGATTAAGGCTGCGTCTGAATAGTCTTAAATGTAAGAGAGCTGTCTTACAACCTTGGTGTCTCACCTGTCTTGCTGTCAGACAGCTGTCTTGCGCGAGGTAGATTTTTAAGGGTGAGATTATTCAAAAAAACGTTCTTTACGAACGTTCTTTTATGTCGTTAGTATGCTGAAAGAACGTAGGTTCTTACGTAGCTTACGTAGCTAACTGACGTAGGCTAACGTACTGATGTTAGAAAGTTGGCTGACTGACGCCTCGCAAAACGCATTAACCATTATTGATGGTTACAATGATGGTGTTATCGGATAGTGCGGTGTCTATTTCTCGGTAACTTTTAAAAAATATAAGCGCGAAAACGCTGAAAACATGTACATTTACATACAAAACACGACCGTCAGCGGAGTTGGTCCGCCATCTTTGTTTACTTTTTTCAGTTGCCGGAGGGTCGTGGCGCAAAGGTTTGTGGGTAGTAGACAGCATCAAGGCTACACCGATGGTTCCTTGAAAAATGACCGTTATATGACGTATTCTAAGGTGTCTTATGACACCTGAGAAAAAAATTAAGCAGATTCGGACGGTGCTTCCTTCTCTTCTTCTAAGACACCAGGGTGCTAAGACAGCATTTTAAGACTATTCAGACGCAGCCAAAGTATCTTAAATCACAATTCGATTTGAAGCTTGCACATTAACTACTGGTTGTTTTCATATTTCATATCAACACTCTTTACACACATAAGTAAGGTACTTACATTTGGCAACTGCTAGCTATGAACTCTTGTTGAGATAGGCTAAGTGATTTTGAACTCATGAATATGAACTAGTTCATACGAAGTTGAACAGGCACCCTGAGGGTTTCTACTTTTTTCCATTATAAATGTATAAGTTAAATCGAGGAGACTATAACAACAGCTAGATAACGAGCTATCATTTCATGCAAACGGAGCTCTTCCATTTAAATCGTTATTAAAAGTGTCCTTAGCTAATTAAATAGCATAGCAACTAGATAACCATAGATATGGATCTGTATTAACAAAAGGACAATAGCGCCCCCCCTTGACCAATCTAAAACAATGTTAAAACTGTGGCCAAGCAGTGAACTGTAACCAGTCTGGGTTAAATATGACGTTGAAACAGAGAACCTGTTCAAAATGGGTTAAAATGCTGTCTAATGAATGGCGTTCTGCCTCTTATTCTGACCAGAGTGCGGGCCATAAAAAATCCAGCAGGGCAGCCCTGAAAAAAATCCAAATTGGGCAGCCATGCCTTAGAGCAAGGTCTGTGTACTGTCACCATGGCGACAGGAGCAGTAGCACCAGAAATATTTTCCCCTCCAGTGCACCTTTTTTCCCCTCTTTTCCTGCACTTCATTCCGTGTGTCGGGTGACTAATTGACCTGTCGCTAAGCGCCGCCCTTAGAACGCAGATGAACCAATGACATTCCAGCCTGAACTGGACTCGGACATCGGCTCCGATAACTCCATTGAAAACAACAGGGAGGAGACCTTTTTCAATAATTTAATGATCGATTGATGTTGCTTATGAAAAAAAAAAAAACATGGTCAAACGATGTGCTTGGGGTACACGTAACACCGACAGTAGGTATCCCGATAGGCTGCAGAATGGGGTATATTTCATCCCTTTCCCCAAGCCACAACGGGACAAAAACAAGTGTGTACTGTAGGCTAATTGTGGTAATGTAGTTTCAACATAAATGGCCAAACGATGGGCATGGGATAGATAGAACACTGATACGAGTTATCGTGAGAAGATAGGCAATGGGGTATATTGTATCTCATTTCCTAAACGAAAACAAGACCGGTCCAAAATATCTCCGGTGGGTGGATTAAGCTGTGTGACAGACCGCACAGTGAACGCTACGCTACGTTCATTAGCTGCCATACTCTTGTTAGAATTTCCCATTGCTAAAGCAATCAACTAAGCCTACATGATAAAAGGCATAGGCCTACTCATTATTCACAGTACCTGCTTACTTTCACCACTGATGTTATGCTAGGCTTAGGCAAGTTATCTCTGGTTCAAATTAGCTAACGTTAATGATTAAATAGCTGCGCTAGCGTAACTTTGTCAGTTATGGGACAGTTTATTAAACAAACGATAGGTTTAATAGGCTAGGTGCACGAAATACTCAGTGTGGGCTGTTTGTTTCCTGTTTAGCCAGGTGTGTTTGAACCTGCCACTATTCTGAATGTAATTAGTGTCTAGTAGAGTTCCATCTTCCAGTGGGGGTCTTGCAGGTGATAGTCCGGCGTGACACACTAGCAGACGCTCTGTTGCCATGCAGACATTAGGAAAGGGGGTTGGGGTCCAGTGGTCGAGGTGCAATGATTGGATGTGTGTTGGGCTGAGGTGATGAAGTGCCTTATTTCACCTGTCCTGAAAAACTGTGTGTGTGTGTGTGTGTCTGTGTGTGTGTGTGTGTGTACGAGTGTGTGAGAGAGAGAACAATAGAAGAATATAGCTGCAAGCAGCGATGGCGGTTTCCTCCTCCAAACATTGCGAACCAGGGAAACATTTATTTTTGTGACAATTTGTCACTGTATAGAAAAATTCATGCTGCAGACTTACCAATGGGATATTCAATTCAATGCAATACTGTGCTAGAAGGCTGTGAAATTTGGCACCCTCTTTAAGGACAGTCCCTTCTTTATTCACACCAAGTGTCATGTCTCTCATTAGATTCATGTTGCACACCTACCAATGGGATATTACATTTTAAATGCAATACTGTGCTAGAAGGCTGTGAAATTTGGCACACTCATTAAGGACAGTCTCTTCTTTATTCACACCAAGTTTCATGTCTCTCATTAGACCACTCTAGCGCCACCAATTGGTCAAAGTTGGACTTGTGTTAACACACGCAACTTTTGAACCGTATGACCGATTTTCAAAAATGAGGTACCATTGGATTCCCTTGATCAAGACAAATTAAACACACCCTATGACGTCAATTTCACTCAAATATTTGCTGACATATGACTTCACTTCCTGTTTGGCCGCTTTTCTGCTGAATTTGAGTGGCTGTACCGGACAAACGGTTGTGAGGATCAAAATTCTAAATCGTAACTTTTGTGAGGCTAGGTCTGAAGATCATCTCTGGTGATTTTGAAGAAGATTTGCCAAAAATTGTAGGAGGAGTAGGCTTGAAGAAGGGACTGTCCTTAATGAGTGTGCCAAATTTCACAAAAAGTTACCATATGGTTCTAGGGGCTGCCATTGACTCCCATGGTACAAGAATTCAAATAATACTAACAGAAACAATAGGTTACCTCCTACCGGAGGAAACCTAACAAGATTGCAAGAAAGAACCCCAATCATTCCCAAGGTCAAACATGTTTTGTTGTTTATTTTCAATCACATACATACATATATTTAATTTTTACATACACAGTACCTTTAAAATGTTGAGTGCTTAAGAGCTTCCTATAGTGATTTTTTTTTAACCTCATTTCTTTTCTTGCGTTTATTTGTTTGATCACACAGTAGCCTGCAGATCAGAGATGCCATCAGACATTGAAATCGAGCGTTGCAGAGTGAACCAGACAGTTTCAACCTCACAGCTCAACAAATGGCTTACAGTTAGCACAACGAAAAAGAAGAGAAGAGAGAGAGAGAAAACGGAGGATGAATTGAACACCACCTTATATTTAAAAAAAGAAAACAGATTTGACTGTTTAATAAAATCATCTATACTAGATTGTATGAGCTGTTGTTAATATAGCACATACCTCCATCCTCCAGCTTAAGGATAAAAATGTAGAGGATTGGTTTATTGCCCTACCATTATTTCTACAAACCAAAAGGATAAGTGCATTGAATGATGACTTCTGAAGGGAGCACGGTTTCTATTGCTGCGAGTATGAATAGAAGGTCAACATGATGGAAAGTAGATGCCTGGTAGTCTGGATCAGAACACAGAAATGAATCTGCTCTCTGACAGTCTAGGCCAACATGACTGATTGGTCTGCTTTGAGTAACTTTCTGGTATGTCTCTGCCTTTGACAGATTGACTGACAGGCAGACCTCTTTAACATGATCCTTTGATGGATCACATAGTCTATTTTTCAGTTCCACAATGACAGAGCCTATGAGACGTTCTACTTCATCTTCACAAACCTGATTTTAATGACACGGGCACAGGTCTTGACAAGGGGTTATTTGACTTCAACAATAACAATAAGGCCTTATTTCACAAGGTGCTTACACTCATTGCTTACACAATTTCCATTTGAATCTAATATTCAGCTTCAAACCTTCAGATTCGGTGAATGTACATCCTTCTAATTCAAAATGACAAACTATAACCATCATATAGTTACACAACAGATACAAACAGTACCGCATTACAAATGTTACAATTTTTCAATCAGTTCTTAAACCAAAAGGCCAAAATACAAAGTGTCATGAAAACAAATCAATGGTTTGATGGGTAAATGGGTGGTGCTCCTATATTGAGTGATGAAATAAATGCCTTGGTCACACCTCGACTTCTGATCATATTAGTCACACAGTCAGCCATTATTAATGCTGGTTTTCCTTCAAAGCAGCATGTAACATATGCTGTGTAAGACCTATATGATTTCTACAAGTTCAATACTGGTGGCCATTACTCTCTCAGGAGCAGGTGAAACTACAGGAGTAGTTTTCTGTCAATTAACTCGGCTGCATGATGTGTCCCACCGCAGTAACACAAGTGGATGTCTTGTTGATCTTGGAAATATATCTTAAAAAGTCAAACAGTTTTAAAAACATTTAATCTCTGCCTGCATCACTGCTGAGAGCTGGCATATTGGGGTAAAATTCCATACCCTGAACAAGGTTGTACAATGAACCAGATAAAGTGATGGCAGTATGGAATCCCATTCAGAAAAAAAGTGCCCTGTAAAAAACATATGACCATACATCAAACTCATCACTCATTTATTCAGTAATTCACAAGACCACTATTTTGTAATGACAGCTATTGAATTGTAATTTTAAAAAGAAAAATAATTTACAGCGTCCACCCTGTTTTAAAATCTCTTAAGTTCAGTAGCTGCTGCAGAAAGACCTGACTCAATCCTGGAGACCCCCATAGCAACCCCAGCATTCTATTGAAGTGTAGTTCTATAGTGGGCTTTCAACTTGTATGTACACTGACAAATGAGTCTGGAAGCAATTTTGGCAAGTTAGGTGTTACACATTTAAAGTGGATTTACATTCTACGTTACTAATACTTCTCTAGCTGTTTTTGAATGAAGAAAACTCTACAGTATCTACTGTACATCTAAGAAGCCTGTATATTGGTCATGCACTATAAGGAAAGGCATCAGACAAGTTATGGTTGAATGGAGTAAAATGATGGGGATGTTCAAGCTGGTATGTGCTGCACTGACCACAGCACATTGAAACAGACACAACAGCAGTCTACCTGAGAATCTCTGAGAATCACCTATCTTATTATGTGCCAAACCCACTGCATTTCCTGACTTGCTCTGACATAAACATCCAAGTGACATCCATTTGACAGAACATAACAATCGTACAGAGGGGATTTATCAACAAAAACTATGTCAGTGAATCCATATTGGACAACTGATGCCATAGCTGTAGCCCAACAACAGCTATTGTGGAAATCTTACCATCTACAAGGTGCAAAAATAACAATAGTGTGTCAGACAAGTGTCTGAAATATGAAATATGGCAACTTATTGTCGCGTGATAAAGCTGTACTTTCAGGAGGCAAAGACAGATGTAAGGATGTTGTGCATGTAACTTGCCATCCCCTTAAGCTATTTGTCATTAATCTCATTGTCGGTCATTGACTTCCTTCATGTTTTAACTGTGTGGAGTCACTGAGATTTCAACTAATTAGACCCACAGTAGACACAGTGAAAGGAAAAAGATGGCAAATTTCAAACCCCATCATAGAAAAAACATTAGACTGGAAATAGGAAAGACTTAAATTAGTGGGCGAAACAACAGTATCACATCTGTCATTGTACACAATGATATCATCCCAATGGGACAAACATGACAAAGCCAAGTTGCAAACACACGAGATTGCATGACAAAGCCAAATTACATGGTTCAATTCTATTCACATAGACAATAAAAAACAAAACAAATAAGAGAATAAATAAATCATGAGCATCTCATCCCTTTATTAAAGTGGTTTCATAAAACGGTTAAATCCGTTGAATAGAGAAGAACACAATGTCCATTTGACTGTGGAGAGCAGAACACGTGCATGTAGGAAATCCTACAAAAACAACGGAACCTACAAGTGGTGTTTTATTTCAAAGCTGATGTTCCTTCAGTGTATCATCGTAAAGTAACTACATTGTTTGCCATGTAAGCCATACAAATGACTTGTGAGGTTTGGACTAAAGGGAGGATGTGGACGTCACATGTGGATGTGCATAGGAAGGAGAGGGGAGGGAGAAGTCCAACAGAACCTAGCCAGGCCCCTCCATAGCCAACCACACTCCCTTCTCCTCTTCTGTCCCCTCAGCACCCTGCTCTCACTCTCGCTCTCACTCTCTCTCCTGCTCTCACTCTCGCTCTCACTCTCTCTCCTGCTCTCACTCTCGCTCTCACTCACGCCATGCCACGCCACGCCACGTAGTCCCTACTGCTGTTTAGCTTATAGATTGAGGAAACTGTGTCATCTCAAAGGCACTTCCCAAACTCAGGTTCAGTCTTGAGGAATTAATAGCAGATCAATAAAAAAACAAATGAAAGTCCTGCCGAGAAGCTCGCCCCTCTCCTCTTTAGGTAGTCAGTTCAGTGGGGTTCCTCTATCAGCGAAGCCCACCACGCAATGAGATGAAACCATTAAGGAACGCACAGGCAGGATGAAAAGAAATTCAATGGATAGCTGAAGTCATCAGAGGTTGAAAGATGAGGTAAATATTTCACTACCCTGCACTCTCTGTCTGGCCCAACTGTACTCATGCACACACACACACACACACACACACACACACACACACACACACACACACACACACACACACATACACACACACTCATGCGAGAAAGGTGACCACACATTTATCTTCCTGTCCTTATATCCTGTTAATGTGACACTGAAACTGAAGTGACTGCCCTTTTTGAGGGGGTGACAATGCAATGACATGCAAGGCCATGTTTGGCCAGTGGGGTGCACTAATGCCAGCGGGAGTTACTAATCACAAGCAGAGAGCCACCAAACCACCAGGAACCAACCTCCGCCTGTGACCGCAACACACACGCTTACAGCATTCTCTGGAGCACGTCTCCCATCCACCCATCTGAAGTGAAGTTCACCCACCACACACATTCCTGCCTCACGGCTCCAAAAGGCTCCATTACGTACAGGCTATATAAACAAAGGGTGGCTCTACATAGTTATAATGAGCTCAGTTTTCCCCCCAATCATGCAAGACTACAGGCAAGGGCAACTAAGGTCAAAGCGGTGATGTGGCAAGGTGCGCAAAAAACATTTCCAATACTGGCCATCAGTCCCACACAAGAGTATCCTACTGCTGTACAGAGTTACATATATACAAGAAGACATGGGGTAGTGCTTCAGCAGGTAGCCCACCCCAACAGGAGTCACACACAAGCACATCAACCTGGCCAAGCCCCTCCCCTAGGTGGGGCTCACAGATTGGCATTACCATCACAGGGGGAAAAGGAGTGGAAGTCTAGAATATAGTACAGTAGTCATGAACGCAAAAAAGGCCCACCTTGCCACATCGAAGTGAAGCACAGAAGCTTGCAAGGTATCAGTTATCAGCCAGTAAATGTACACTTTACAGAGAGATGCTTAGGGTAGCATTAGCATTAGGTGGGGTTTTTCCATTGGATGCCATATAAGGGTGGAGGTGGGAGATAGAAAGCAAAGCAACTACAGGGTTCATCAATATACATATCAGCTTGTTCTGTTTCATTACATTAAACATTATTTATACTTTAGAATGAAAATGCAAGCTTGGCATTTGTATCTTTTTTGTTTCTTAATTTCTAATTCTTCATTTATTTTTCGCACTAATTGTTGTTGCGTGATGGTAATGTTGTTGCTCTTTTTTCCGTTTTTTGTTTTTCTTCTTGTTGATTTGACGTGGTTGCACTTCACCTTCTGAAGAACATGGGGTTGCGCAGGCAGGCTGCTAGTCACCTGCAACACCCGAGGGGTCCTGCGGAGGTCTCCAGGCTGCTGTCGGTGTCGGAGGCGAGGGTCTGGTCGGTGGACATGGAGGAGATGTCGTTGACGGAGGATGAGGGGGGGAGGCTCTCGCTGCCGTTCACGGCTGCACCTGCGCTGAGGGAAGCAAACGGCAGGCGGGGTTACAATGAACAGGGGTGCCCAGCCCAGCCGCTCTGACCAGAATTACACATACATATACACAGATTACACACACAGACACACACATGCACAACAGATATGTAGACTACAGATAGACCAGCACTACTACATATACTGAACATGGGCATGGGAATTACATGATGGAGTCCATAGGTCTTGTTCCCAAAAGGTATTTACACTCCCGTCCAATTAAACTGGGGGTTCGGTTAGGAACAGTGCAAACTACACCAATCTCACAGAATGTCGACAGTACAGTAGAGTGTGTGCATAGAAATAGCATTTCAACTCAGTTTAAGTTTTTCAAGGTAAATATTACAGAATAGGCTACACAGGTACATTTAAACATCATCCATGGTCCAGATCCTTTCCCTCTATCCACTGTGGCTGAACGGCTAAACTCAGAGACTATCCTGTACTCCACCACTCTATTCTAATTCCTAACCCCCCTCTTCAGGCAGGAGACAGATCTGATTTAAGTGCATAGCTTAAGACATGTGCTCATTGAGGACTTTGACAGAGGGCTCCTAAGCAATAGGTGTATGTGCATTCAGAACCTCACTCTTCTGTAGTGGACAACACAAGGGCCTCTTCATTCATTTGTAATGCCTTGCAGTTCTACACGTACAGCCGCATTTGGCCACTAGGTGGGAGTGAGTTTCTGCATAAGGAGCGCCTTATGGACACCCCCAGCACAAGCACAACAATTCTGGCCATTTGCCCCCTTCCTCATTTTACAGAAAGGGTTTCATGATGGATAGGCTATTTTTTGCCTTTTCACAAATGCATCAGTACCTTTCTTCTCACTGCTACAGGGGCAGGTGTTTCACATCATGGGAAGCGCAGGGGATGATACCTCCCCTGATCAATTTCACTTCCTCTCCTTTAGCAGGAAGGAGCTTTCCTCCACTCTTTCATCTGCATAAGCGTCAGGGGTCATACATCCCCACCGCTCAAACTAGCAACCATATGGCTGGAGGGAATTCAGACCAAATGGCCAGACAGTAATTTCCCCCTAACTCTGACAGCAGCACCTTCACTCTGGACAGGGCTGCAGGTTTAAAGCACAGGGCTGGAGATTTAAAGCAAAGGGCTGATGGTTTAAAGCACAGGGCAGGATGAAGCCTGTGATCTCGATGCTGTACACACGCCATCTAAACTTCACAGCCAAAGAGGGCTGGAGGAGAGAGACAAACGGTCAGCTCTTTTAAATCTCCAGTGAGGAGGGGAGACATTTCCTCAGTAGCTGAGAGGCTTTTTATTTGCTGTCCCACTGCTTCACTCCTTCTCTTCTTCTTATGTTTCTCTCTTGCTCTCTCTCTTCCTCTCTCTCTCTCACCCTCTCATTCTCCAGCTACCCCACACACAGTAAAGTCAGACGCTGAAACATGCCCAGCAAGCAGAAAACGAGGCGCAGAACCGTCCTGCAGCCTTCCTGCAATCAATCTCATATTTACCAGTCATTGTGATTACGGCTCAAGTGATGTGGGCTTTTGACACAGACCAAATGCTTCTCTGCACCAAATAGCACGTATAAGCACGTCTGAACTGCCTCTTTGTTCCAGCCATCTTGAAAGGGAAAACAAGAGAGGCACTGAGCAAGATGAGTGCTCTTTAATCCCAGCCCTAACAAATGGTGTCATGCATGTCTGCTGCCGCGGCTACATGAGAGCGCTAAGAGCAGTGGAGTGAAATGGGCTGAAAAGAAGAGAAAGACAGGGAGAGAGAAGAGAGAGAGAGAAAAGAGAGAGAGGAGAGTGGGAAGATGCTGCTGAACTAAAACAATCACTTTTGCTCAGAAGAATACTAATGATTTAGTAATTTGGATAAAGGACATCTCTCATGCCTGAGGCAGACAGAGGGTCTTCCATTTTGATGTGTGTGGCTGCAGCAGACACTTGTTTAAGGAGCACTCTTCTAGCCAAGCCCCTCCGTCATCTGAAAAGGGGGTCAGAATTGATTGCAGGAATCGATGGCAAGACAAATTTTCCGCTTTTTTTCACTGACCATAAGAAAATAAATCAAGGCTTACCAGACCACTGTGCTACATCAACAAACACCAATCAGTCTCCAGTCAGGTAGTTAGATTGATGAAGGATGTAGGATTTAAGATCTGTCTTTCTCCTATATCCCTCTGCAGACAGGTATCGCCCTGGGCAGGCACACATGCAGTAAGGCCCCCACACCTCACACTCTCTCACAGCTACACTGCTTTAACTATAGATTTACTGTCATGGATCGTCTTTCAGCCTACCTGGCCAACATATTTAATGATGTCTGTAGACTAAACATTCACTCACTCACACACACACACACACACACACACACACACACTCATCTCATTTACACACACACACACACAGAGACACAGACACACACACTCATTTACACACACACACACACACACACACACACACACACACACACACACACACTCAGTAAAACAGCCATGAAATACTGCCGTGCCACACAAGGGCTCTCCAAACGCATTGCGTATGCTCTCCTCAGCATAAGTACTACCCATCTGTTTAATTGAAAAGAACAAGAACAGTGGAGGGAGACAGTGTTGTTTTCGTCAGGCAAGACGAAAACGAAAATGACGTCGTCAGACCCCTTTTTTCCATGACGAAAATGAGACTAAGACGAACGTCACCAAAGCCATATAAAGACTAAAATGTGACGAAAAATGTAGACATTTTCGTCAGACGAGAACTAGACGAGACTAAATTGTTAGTGAGTGGACGAACAAAGTTTCAAAACATGTGCCGGGTGCGGGTGGTCGTAAAAAGAGTGTTCTGACTTGATATTTGTTAATATGTTTGTTAACATAATTTGTTGTCCGAGAAGGACACCTACTGGTGCATTCCGGTATTGCACCTTGAGTGCATTTGTTACGTCTCCCCCGCGAGAATTCAGTTATACTCAGTTATTTTAACGTGTTCAAAGAGCTGCATGGAAGCTGTCAAATCGTCCGACCTTTGGAGTGGAACGTCCGTAAGTTGAAATGCAATGTTTGTGGGGTGTGTTATGTGCGGTGTGCAGTAATTAATAAGAGGGTTAATTTAATTAAATCAATTCATAATTAGCGTAGTTTGCCTTTGGTTGGGAGGGATAGCTATTTTCAACTGTTAAGCTAACTAACGTGTCTGGTGACTAGCTTCTTATTCACGAAACATGTTGAACGGGATAAATTGGACATATGGTAATTTGCTGTGTTTGTGTTTGTTTTATAGTTTTACAATAAATACATTGGGAATGAGAGCATCAGAAAGTAAAGACCTAAACATCATACACCCTCTGGATTGTTGTCTATCTGTCTACGCCTTACATGCACGTAATTGCTAGGGCAGAATAATTACTGTTCCCCAACCCCTCATATTTTAGTAGAATTGCACTAGGAGCCACATTGTGTTCCCCTCCTTTTGAAAGTTAGATCAGTTTCAGTGTGCTTCATTATGATAAATGTATTGGCCTATTAAATAAATACACGCATCTTATGTATATTTGATTTTTGACTAAAACCTTTTGAGTTTTCGTCGGACTAAAACTAGACTAAAACTTTCAAAGATAGAAATGACTAAAATGGGACTAAAACTAAGAA
This sequence comes from Sprattus sprattus, assembly GCF_963457725.1. Lineage (NCBI taxonomy): Eukaryota > Metazoa > Chordata > Actinopteri > Clupeiformes > Clupeidae > Sprattus > Sprattus sprattus. The sequence continues at coordinate 4,385,051 of NC_137909.1, read as the reverse complement.
GCATTTCGTCAAAAAGACTAAGACTAAAACTAAATCTAAAATGCCTGCCAAAAACAACACTGGAGGGAGAGAGAGAATGATTGAAATAAATAAATACAGACAGACAGAGGGAGAGAGAGAGAGAGAGACAGAGAGAGAAAAGAGAGAGAGAGAATGCAGATTAAATGTCCTGAGACAACTAAGCAGGAAAGCCTTTTTTTCTTCATTGTCTCTCTTCTTTCCTCTCTCCTCAAAGGACTTTGGCAGAGGACAGACTGCTGAGACAGACTCCATTCCTCCAGTAAACACTGAGAACAGCTGCAGCAGCAGCAGCCATTCAATCCACTTTCCTCCATCTGAGCTCCTGAAATGTTGGAGAGCAGCCATGCAATGCGCCTATCTGTCCAGAAAAGCAGTGTGCTGCCCTCTATTGGCCATCTTTGAGAATGCAGGAACATTATGTCAAATCTGCCTGCCATCCTAGAGTAATGGATCACCGCATCACCAAATCCCTACACTTCAGCTAATACCTTGAGATTCCAGACCTGTGGCTCAATTGCTCCTCTGTTTGAAAGCAGATCAATCTATTCAGTGCTTGATTTAGATGCACCTATTTTGAACTTATGGTACTTTTGTAAAGCCATTCCGAGCTGATGAAGGCTATTGTGCTAGGTGGACCTATTTGTTTCCAGTTAGGATCAAAATTAATGGAGGGTCAATGTCTTTGGTAACTACATAAAGTACCTGAGGGAAACATCCAATGGACTCCAACATGTACCATGAAATACATACACACACACCAGTGCAGTACAATACTATGCATGTTAAATACACAATACATATTTAATGCTGTAGAAGTAGTTTGTCAGTTATCATCTTGAAGGGGAAGTAACAGATTATAGATATACATTTATTTTAACTTTTATTTTGTACAAATGTAATATAACAAATAATCCAACCAGCAATAACTAAATAAACATTACGTCCAAAACATACAAATGCAAATCTATCTATCTATCTATCAAATTTGTTTATTCTAAAATATCTGAAACCATTAACAGCATTTGGAAGTGCCTAAAGCTAGTGTTGTCCCACATGAAACAAAATGGGGAGACAAGGACAAATGGGAAACACACAATGGTTGTTTCTGGTACACGTGAAACCCAATTATTGTTTAAGTAGACTTACAGAGGGATTAGGCTATGCACTGAGAGTACCTGAAGGAGAGGGCTGTCCCTTCACCACACCATTCTTCAATCTCTCCTCATAGTTCATCACCTCCTTGTAGATTAGCTCTGAAACAGAGGTGGAGCAAGCCTTGTTTGTACACAGAAGGAACTGAAGACAGTTAAGATAGAGTTGGAGCAAGGCTTGTTTGTACTGGAGACAATAAATCCACATCTTATAGTCACATCAACACATCCCACTGAATAGTACAGAAGTTGGATAATACTGTACTGACACTGTAACTGCACCCTGTCTTTTATTGATGGGGAAAGATACTATATTACATTGAAGATACTATACTATGTATACTCTCAAATCTATTTAAAGATAATTTAGGGTGGTGGTATGTTTACCTTTCCACTCATCAATGGAGTGTTCTCGTTCATCCAGCTGCTTGTCATAGATAGCTGGTGGGGGCTGAGAGGGAGGGGGCACAGAGAGACATGTCGCATGTCTACATTGACTTGCCATGACATATTACAGCTTCATCTTACATGAAACATTTATTTTTAAAACACAGAATTCAATTTATTTATTTATATGTCCTAGTTTTCTGTGGTTTCAGTTCAATCAGGCAGACTGCACAACTGCTGATTGCATGCTGTTTAGCAGCAGTGAACAAATGGCATCAAACAATGCAATGGCATGCTATTAAATATCTCTTCAAATCACTGATGAATAAACAGCCTGTCTGTTTTGCATTACAAAAAAAGCATTATGGTAGGTACAGTACAAAACAATCTGGTAGATAACAGACCTGGACATATGAGAAAGGTGTTAGTATCACCTTAATGTTAATGTGTAGTATATGTACATACAGTTTACTCATTAAGTCTTTCCCCTTACAGGTAATGGGGGAGATTACATTAGGACCTGAAGTCACTATGACAGACACAATATAAGGTGTGACATCTACTGTAGGGAAAGGAAGGGATTCAAAAGATGGAGTGTTTTTCTTCATGTGCAAAACAGACTCAGGAATGAGAAACAGATTGAGGGATAAATAAATAAAAAGACAGGTAGGCAAAGAACGTGAGGAGCCTGTAGACGATACAGTTCATTTGGAGCCGTCATTATTTACCACTGATATTTGGAAGAGATCTCGCCCCTTCATCAGCAAATGAGTGATAGAGAAAGGGAGAAAACAGCAGAAGTGTTCAGGGAAACGACCAAGGATAACGTTAAGATCATAATACATGCTAAATGTGCTCTTCATTATTAACCAAACTTTGCTGATATCACAGTGTGTCCATTTTGCTTAAAAATATTCTTAAAAAATATTGTTCCACAGAATAATGCGACATGCTATTAATGGAATTTTTAAACACAAGCCAATACCAGATGTTAACAGACCATTTAATATTGTTACTCTGACATACACAGTTAATGTTTGTTCTCATGGTGAGAATGTGGGATTCAATTATTTCAAACTCGAATTTAAAAATGATGCCAACGGTGTACGTTGATGCCCATCACCATCTATATGCACAGTACGTGTGTCTGATTGTTTTCTCCTTTAGATGCTGCTTTGGATAAAAGTGTCTGCTAAATGACTAAATGTATATGTAAATGTAAAGGTAAATGTGTGACGAAATGTTCATCACGCCTGGGACTGGCTGCTTATCCCACCATCTCAGTCATCTCTACTGATGAAGGTTTCGAGATGCCTTCTATGAGCCCAGATAACTGAGGACATGGTAAAGAATACTGCTCTATGTTCTTTTCTACTCTTCTGATCTACTGCTATGTGTTTTGTGTGTAAGTGTGTGACTGTGTGCATGTGTCAGTGTGTGTAAAAGTGATCGTATGTATATGTGTGTATGTGTGTGTATTTGCAGCAGTTGTGGGGTCCTCTGTGTACTGTGCATAAATATCAGACTTTTAATTTGATCAATAGCCACTATCAAACAGCCACTATTCATTCTTTACAATTCAGTGGAATTAAATGAAATGTAAGTGTGGAATGGTAATAATGATCCTTCCATGAGGGCAAACGCAATTTGGAACTAGTTAACACAATTAAACATGAGATGAGAGTTCAAAAACAAACAACATGACACACTGATGCACTAACAGGTTTCCATTACTTAACAGTAAGTGGCACTGAAAGTGATATATAATAATAAATATAATATAATATATAAGGTGTATATAAATGCAGAATGTTTCCATACAAATTCGAACTTTATCTTTGACACTAAATACTAAATAAAGCCACATAGACCTAACTAGCTGAGCTAGTGTTATATCCAGGAAGATGAATCAATACTCACTGCCTCCACCTCAGATGGGTCGTACCACACATTGATGTAGGGGTGCTGTAAGGCTTCATCCACTGATATCCTCTTGGAAGGATCAATAATCAGCATCTTAGACAGCAGGTCTCGAGCCTGGCTAGCTGCAGATAGGGGGCGACAGAGAGAGACTCATACAACTCTCAGTCTATAGGACCAGCATCAATCTAGTGACTTGACACTGTGTGTGGATATGGGATTTGGGTATTTGAGTGTGTTTGTAACCAGAGGGAAGAAAACAATGAACCCTTTGTACATCACATACAACATAGACAGCAGATTTAAAAAATAAATCTTGCTGGAGAATTCATTAGCTGGGATTTATCTGCCTTCACATTCACAAGTAGAAAAAGCATCTTAAATCTACCATAGAGCCCTTTCCTCCTCTTCTGTCTAGACTTCCAGTTACGGGACAGTAACATGCATCTTTTTTCTCTCTTTCTCTCTTCTTCGTCTCTCTCTCTCCTGTCCTTTCTCTTCCTCCTTTCCCAGTGTGCATTCCCTCCTCCGTCCTGTTGGTCTATATATAGCCTTGTAAGTAACAGGCAAGCTTCCCTCCTCACCAGGCGTCACTGCGACAGCAAGAGCAAACGCAGCCCAACTGCCTCCAAAATGGCATCTCCTGGGAGTGACTCTCAGGCTGACCGCGGCAACACACTACCCATCTAGAGACACACACACCTCCTGCCCGCTCTACGCTCTCATCCTCCTTCCTCCCTCTTTTCCTCCTCTCCTCCTCCTCTTCTCCTCCTCCTGCTACCAACAGTGATGCTTTTGCTACCATGGCATCCGTTGGAGCATCTCGGAATCTGTGGGTGAGTTCCGGTAACAGCCACGTCTCCACAGGGAGACACAGGCAGCCGGAATACAAAACGGCATAGCATCAGACTGCCTTTGGCTCTAATGTTGAACCAATATGAACTAGAGTCAGATTCAATGATCTTAATGGGATCTTTTTTATCCCCCCACCCATGCCATAGTTTTTTTTAAATGATTCAGTCGTTTCACTGTGAAGACAGCAGTCACCTCCTGTGGCCTGTCATCAGCCACTGTCCTTCTGAGCCAGCTTTACAGGACTCCACCTTCATCATAAACTGACAGAAAATTACAGCATTCTCCTCCCCAGGGCATACAAGGATCCACAGACACAGCAGGCACACACACACACACATACACACATACACACACACACACACACACACACACACACACACACACACACACACACACACACACACACACACACACACACACACACACACACACACATTCCCATAGAGCAGATGGAATTTTGATAGGTATAATCTAAGCCTGACCAAAAATAACCGCTTTTATCTTTTAAATAAGTGTGGTAAGGATTTGAAGACAAAGGAAAAATGAATGCACCTGAATACATACAAAACACACCCATACACAGACATAGGCACACAGAATAAACCCCAAAATCATCATCATCAACATGTCACAGTCAGTCACAGACACACACAAACACACACACTTACCTTTGAGTTTGTTGTGCTCAGAGTCTGCGGGGAACAGGCAGTCAGGGAAGAGCTTGGGGAAGGTGAGGCCTGCGTATTTGGGCCGGTTCTCCACATAGTTGCGCACAGTTGGCTGCAGCTTTTTCATGAACTCTGGTAATGGCGTGCCCAGCTGCTCAATCACCTTGTTCCATTGGTCGATGTCTGAGAGGGGCTTAGTTGAGGAAAATGCCACCACTGCTGGCCAAGCTTGCTAACACTGAACGCTGACCCAGTTTATCCAGTTCAAGAATCCCTATTTCATCAAGTGGCTTAGGGGATGGGTGATATTGGGCAGCACAGTGCATGACATACGGACTTCTCCTATTTCTAACATATGACAAGCTTTAAACTCGCTATGTGAAGAGCTGGCACTGTAAATGGCATTCCCTGGCAGTTACCTCTCTTGTTCACAAGCCATTAACAAACTCATACACTGAATAAAGACACTCCCTAAAATGAGCAATTGTTTGTCTTGGTTTGCAAAAGCTTCATCTTCAAATACCACATTGCTGTTCATCAGACCAAAGCTGGCTTGTCATTTTCATGCTTAAGCAGTTTGTGAAAGTGCTCTCGGTCTATTATCATTTTAGGGGGCAGCAGCCAAGTGCCCTGTCACACACACAAAGCTGCCAGCCTCAAAGGCCTGATGTCATTGGTTGGCCCGGAGCAATTTCACATGCAATCAGTATTCATGGGTCTCAGCAGAGGAAGTACTTCCATCCCAAGAGAAGGTAAGCTTGACTGAAGACTGAAGTGGCCTTTAGAGGCTCACTTAGCACTCATAGCCATCACAGCATTACAGGACACCACACTTAGCACTCATAGCATCACAGCATTAGAGTCAAACTTAGCACTCATAGCATCACAGCATTAGAGTCAAACTTAGCACTCATAGCATCACAGCATTAGAGGCACACTTAGCACTCATAGCATCACAGCATTAGAGGCACTCTTAGCACTCATAGCATCACAGCATTAGAGGCACTCTTAGCACTCATAGCCTCACTCATAGCATCACAGCATTAGAGGCACTCTTAGCACTCATAGCATCACAGCATTAGAGGCACTCTTAGCACTCATAGCCTCACTCATAGCATCACAGCATTAGAGGCACTCTTAGCACTCATAGCCTCACTCATAGCATCACAGCATTAGAGGCACTCTTAGCACTCATAGCCTCACTCATAGCATCACAGCATTAGAGGCACTCTTAGCACTCATAGCATCACAGCATTAGAGGCACTCTTAGCACTCATAGCCTCACTCATAGCATCACAGCATTAGAGGCACTCTTAGCACTCATAGCCTCACTCATAGCATCACAGCATTAGAGGCACTCTTAGCACTCATAGCATCACAGCATTAGAGGCACTCTTAGCACTCATAGCATCACAGCATTAGAGGCACTCTTAGCACTCATAGCCTCACTCATAGCATCACAGCATTAGAGGCACTCTTAGCACTCATAGCCTCACTCATAGCATCACAGCATTAGAGGACACACAGGAGGCGTTTGGGGAGTGTTGGCCCTAACAGAACACATTGGGGTCATTCCATGTGGAATCAACAGAGCCCTCCCAACTAGTGTGCCACATTTTAAGCCTGAAACTTCTTAAGTATCTACCTAAAACATTCTAAAGTCATCACTTTTGAACTATCAGACATGCACCTAGTTGCTTAGAAAGAACTATACTATGCTATGCTATACTATACTATATATACTATATAAGTATTGTACACCAAAATGTACAAAATCTGATGTGCTTCAGTATGAAGTGGGCAAAATTTGCTCCAAAGCATAAATATGCAACTTTTTAAGAAATTATATGCACCTTATAGTGCAGAACAATCCCTGAAAATTTCAAGTAGCTAGCATGACCTTTTGTCCAGTACAATAAGGGCTACAACCTCTTTTTAAAGCCTCCATGTCTCAGAAACTAAAAAAGACAAGCTGAGAGGTTTGCACACTAGTTGATGGGTTCAATTTACATAAAGTTTGAAGCAAATACAAAATGGTCAGTTGGGAACATTTTCTAAAATCTGTTGATTTGACATGGAACCCACAACCCAATGCATGTCGGATCTGCTACTGATTCTGTTCAATACTTGGATAGTGTGGGACTCATCAGGCTGGGCTCCACATCATACATCACCTTGATGAGCACAGCCCAGGCAGAAGGTCATAGAATGTTATCAGACCAATAGAGCAAATGGAACACACACACGTGCACACACACACACACACACACACACACACACACACACACACACACACACACACACACACACACACACACACACACACACACACACAGACAAACACACACACTTACATAAACAATTCATCAAACTAAACCAGCACAATGTTTATCCTCTTCCCGGGGATACGCCTTTGATTTTAGGGGAGATGTGTCACACATTCGGCCTTTCAATTATCTGGCAATGAATAGCATTGGGGCCACAATCAAGGTCATGTAAACAACCGTATCAGGACTGGACAGCAGCTCTGTTTGCCAACTTGTGCTTGTAAACAAACACAGTGGCGGTCTCGGCATTGGCAGAACTACATTATTCATATTCACAGCTTGCGATAGATACCAATTGAAGCAGAAATGGCTGTGCAGAAAGCAACATGCTAAATTTCCCCTCCATTTCAGAGGCCTTTTTTGTCACTTGATAATCAGGTGGAGTCCATAAAGCAGCATCTAAGCACAGGTCCTGGTGACCTATTTCCCACTCCTATTACCAGCGACCCAGGTGAGCCCAAGACCAGTATGGAGGATTGGGCAGCGTCCAGGACAGCACTTCTCTCCCTGCCTCATTTGCAATGCTAATGCAGGAGCTGGGGAGAGACTGTGACTGGGAAAAGAGGCCCTTTAAAAGCATCTTTTGTGATGAAGTTTCAGGCTTAACACCTTTTAAGAAATCTCCCAGAGTTCTTAGAGAGCCTCCAACAATGTTTGCCATGAAGATGCTGCCCAGGGTGCTCGTAACAGCACCGTCCTGCTGGTGGAACAGAGTTTAATTGCATCTCTGCTCCAAATCATGTCCTAATTAACATCTGAAATATAGTATGCTTTTAAAAATGAGGGCCATCTCCCAGGTGATGGTTATGAGAAAGAATACGCATTCATGAGATCACTTTGTCATGTTCCAATCTGCCTCTGAGCATTACAAAGACACCACAGAGATGGAGGAGTATCCTTTAAATCGCCTTCTATGATCACACAAGCAGTTCCATTACAGCTAACTTGTGTGATGTTAAATCAGAGAGCCCATAGTCATGATACGAGACAGTCAAATAAGATTGCAGATGGCAGAGTTTGGATTAAAAGGAGTCAATAGAAATCTCACAGAGATGCTTAGCAACAAAGAGAGTGAAAACATGAGGTGGGGGTTGGAGCTGAAGTAGCCTAGCTACCCTTGGGGCGTCATGTGACAAGCCCCCCACCCCCACCCCCCAAACCACCAGCCCCAAACATATTCTCACAGTGGGGTGCCAGTTCAAACGGACGCCAGGGCATCCCAGAACTCATTACCTCATCCTCACGGAACGCCATTTCCCCTCCTTTGTCTTTGGGAAACCCACTCAATGCAGAAAAAAAAGGCATAGAAAAAGAGCATCCGGGACCGTAGTCTTCCACAGCGCTATTCATCTCCACATTTAGAGGAGGTTCATCCTCCTAACTAAACAGCCAGTGGCTTTTCTTAGTATGGGTTTCAAAGTGTCTTTGAGGAAGTAGAAACAAATCCTACATGTAAATGCAGACATATTTCATTGTATTGAGTATTGTAGCTACCAAAACTGCTATGACATCTAAATACATTCTTTTCCAGTGGGGTAAAAAAAACATTTTGTATCTGTCTGATTCAATAAATGATGATATCTGTCTCTTTCAAATAGCTAAGTTGTGTTCCGCTTTTCAGGCTCAACATTACCAGAGAGAGAGCATAGATGAGATGATGTCACTGATTGATTGGGAATGCCGATTCAGGTGGCAAGGATACGGTCGGTGCCTGGAAACAGCACAGTTCCTCTTATCACCTCCCCAAAGATGCAGCCTACGGACCACATGTCCACTGCAACCACAGCCATAGAGTGTGTTGACATTTCACACACACACACACACATTACTGTGCGTCCATGTACTCACACATACAGGAAGCACCTTTCATACATGTACAATTACATATGCGCCCCCCCACACACACACACAAGACACACACACACACACACAGACACACACCCACACACACACACACACACACACACACACACAAACACACAAACACGCACAGATACATCTCATTCACTCAAACACGCACAGAAACATTTCATTCACACAAACATACTCAGAAATGCCCATGAGCCTCACCTTTGTGAACGCATCGCACATAGGGCATAGGCGTCACATCCGTGGGCGTCATGACGACGTCACTGTGACAGATATAACTGAACAAGTCTGCCTAATTCAATGAGTCACTAGCCAGCATCCGGTTATTTCACTGCAACCTACTTTCTTCTGATTAGACATCCCTCCCTTCTGTATGCCTGCTCACTATTCAGAGCCTGGAACATTCGTTACTTTAAAGTTATTCATTCCCTGCGCCTCAAAGATTGCATTACTTGTACTGTGATGGCTGGCAGAATTGAACTAAAATGAAAAAGTATTACATTACAGTTACAGTAATGAACCCTCTATTCGCATTGGAACCCAACAACAGCTCAGGAACCAGATGAAATCTTTCACCTATAATGTTCACCTGAATGAGTACCTCTGTCTTTACAGGAGAAATGTTCTGTTGTTTAGTGTACCTCTCGGTTCAGAGTATTCTTATTACATTTGGTCTCCTGGCAACCTTTCAGACTGAAACAAACCAAGGCCTCTGCTGAGTCAATACTTCATTACAGAGCCAGGCTCAACAGAGCAATCTCTTCTCCACAGAGAGAGTTGAGCAAGGAAGGCCCACAGACACGTGTGCATGCTTGTAAGTCACAGGGAAAGACAATCGAGTTAAAGAGTACAGAGTTATGGAGGATTAATGACTCTAAGGTTTTAAACAGATGGCTCATTGACATCCAATTTTTGTTAAGCAGTCCTTAAGAAGCGCTCAATAAGCCATGTTAGTCCAGAGATCAATGTATTAAGAGGTGAGATGCAATGAAGAAATAGACAGAGAGCAGGTGGACAAATGAAGGTTCTCGCTCTAGTTCCTTAATGAACTAATCACTGTTTGTTCCATTTGGCTTTATGTCTTTAGTTATGGGACTGCTGTTGCAATCAACACAAGCCATAAAGATAACTCGACTATGGGGACATGAACCACATACAGACAGATTCTTCCAGTGTCTGTGTTTAGTTTGCATGCAATACTGTCCTATAGCAGGACAGATAGTCTTTAACCATTTTAGTCCTCCACTCCCTCCACTGGCTTCCAATCAACCAGAGAATAGTCTTCAAAGTCCTACTCCTAGTTCATAAGGCCATAAACACCACCGGTCAGCCTATCTCCAGGATCTCCTCACCCCTCATCTCACATCAAGGACTCTTAGGTGCTATGCACACGAAGTCTAGGGCCTCCGAATCGGATTTACTTTTCACACCAATCGAATCTTTTAATTTCGTAAATACGGAGGCTGACAACGAGAGATTTGCGTAAACACGGAGGCAGCAGATTGTGGTGAACCGACTGTAGTACATACCTCACGCCTGTGGGTGGCGCTTTAGCGCTTTATTTACACTGAAAAAACGTGAAAAACCTAGAAGAAGGGACTTCACAGCACGAGGATAAACACATTACACAAGACATTCAAGCTCCTTACATTATGATAGTTAATATCAGTGGTCAGACTAAAGGATATGCGAAAATGAATTATTTTTTCTATTGATAATAAAGAGTTTGGAACAGTAACATGACATGTCTGTCATCCCATTTCCCATGATGCATTGCTCCGAGCATTTTACATACATTTATGAATAAAAAAGCAAATTAAATCGCTGGCCAATTTATATTTGTGGTCATGAAAGTTATGTTACGTCTGAATAAGAAGAATTAGATCAAGATAGGGGGCTAATCAAAAATCAGAAGACTGGGTTAATGTTAGTGAATTTGAGGCCCACCATGAGTGAGATTTTGAGGGAGAACAAGTTATATATAAACTGGTTGGAGATGGCGGAAAAGATCACGTGGGGCAGTGACGTCATCAGGTTGCGTGAAACCGTGCAGACGAACACCATTCCCCGTACCGATTCAAATCTACTCACTTTCTACCCCGGACTGCGATCGTTGCGGAAACAAGGTGCGGATAGAGAGTGTTCGTATGTATGATAGGGCTATCTGTATTAGCTATCCGTATCAGATTGACAAACTAGGCTCCATGTAAACGACCTCTTAGGTCCGGACACGCAAACCTGATTGCAGTGCCTTCCCTCACCACTTTTAAAGCACACCTCAAAACCCATCTATTTATATCTGCCTTCACCTAAAGTCCTGGTTTCTGTTTTTATTTCTTTTCTGTATTGTTTTTAGAATGCACTGTTTTAATTGCTATTTTTGCACTCCTATTACCTTGCATTATTGTTGTTGTGACCTTGTTAAGCACCTTGAGACGTCTTTGTATGTGAAAGTGTGCTATAAAAATAATAATTATTATTACCTCCAGCAAGAAGGTTATGCGATCGGGTCCATTTATTTATTTATTTGTCCGTCTGTTTTTTCTGTCTGTGGACAAGATTTCTCAGAAACTACTGGGCGAATCTTTCTGAAATTTTCACAAGAGGTGGATCTTGGTCCTGGGACATCCCTATACAAATTTCAGGATGAATTTTCTGGATCCGGATTCTGGATCCGGATTTGTGTACCTCCTTGCTGGAGGTCAGAAATCTCGGATTGCTCTTGTTATTATTATTTTCACGGGAGTCATCCATATGTGAATTCATGGATGGGATTTTTTTTCCAGTTTACTAGAAAAGTTTCAGATGTTTTCACCACAGCTTCAACTAACCGGTTCCCAAATTCAGAGTAAATGAATGCACAGGTAATGACGACTGATGGAGAGAGAGAACTTGTTTACTGTTCCCCACTCCCTCATCCTCAGAGGCCTGCTAGTCTAATTAACGGCACATGCTGTTCCACGGGGAGGAGGGAGCCATCTACCCTCACTATGAAGTGCTACCTGGGGCTCAGGGTTCATGGCCTCGGCATGTGTGGGTGTGCACGCCAGGAGAGGGGCTCTGGGCATTCCAATTAGGTGACTCATAAATATTCAGATGAGAGGAGAGATGCTCGGTGTCAACAGGGAGCTGGAAATTAGCCTGAAAGCGTGGGAGTCATCCATCGCATCGTCTGATTGTTTAACCAAACAGGGGAGAGCCTGGGCCTCACAATGACTGTGTGGATGGGTACAGCTGTGCACACCCAGCCTAGGGATAGAGCTGCATGACGTTTAGATGGAATAAGATATCTGCAGTTGGGTTCAGAGTTTATGAGCTGCTATATCATGAACCCATCAACTGCGGATATCACATGATCACATGAGGTTCTGTAATCAACATACTACTGAACAAGAATTATGCGTATTTGAAACCACCTTTGAATGAACCTACAGCGAAGTGAGCAGCAAAGCAACAAGGCTAGGTGAGATTAGTGTACATACAGGCTATAAGAGACTCAAGATAAGGGTTAGACTGAGCACTCCTAGTGAGCAACATATGCCCAAGACGGAAAATAAATGGAATGAAATGCTATGGCCACGGTGAACTGTGAAGAATGAATTATGTCCAAAATATTGTATATGTATATATGTACAGAGCAATTGGCATTCTGATACATGAATGTGCACCGAATGTTTAGTGTATGTGTAGTGTCTCTTTAAACTGTACAAACTCAAGTCAATGGATTATACTGTTATCATCAGAGCAAGGATACAGTCCCGACCAGGGAAGAGGATTTTGTGGCGCACCATTTCTCCCATGATGCACCCTACTGACCAAATATCCACTGCAGGCATAGAGAGGAAAGAAGAGGGAGGGAAAGCAGAGGGAAAGCAGAGGTTAGCATCAGCGAGACAGGGACATTTACTGACAAGACAGAGAGAGAGAGAAAGGGCAGATAAGGAGTCTTTAGACAGCATTGGTTATTGGAAGGCAGAATTAGTTCCAGTGACACTGTGCAAACATGCAGACAAATGACTATTCCACCGATCAAAGGCAGAACTCTGGAAGCCCTTAAGGGAACATGACTGGTGGCAGGAAATCTATAGCCCCCTGCCACCTTCCTGCCACCCGCGAGCCCTGGCTGGACCTTTGTGCAGTGTATTCATTGAGCAGTGGTGGACTAGCATGTAGCAGCGGAGGTTAGCATGCAGACGTGTGGGCATGAGTTTAAGTGGGATGAGCAGTCACACTGCTATCCTGCTGGCTTTGTTCAAACACTAGTTTACACAACGGCTTGCCATGCACTACAGAGATTGTGAGGTGGCCTGGCCCCCGACACACAAGCGTCAGTTGTTCAGCTCTCAGGTGAGCGGTCTCAGCTCTGAGGAGTGGTTCAGGTTTAATACAATCTTCAATAATGATGTATATGTATCCACACTCCAGGGTCCCTTAAATAACCCTTAGCTCTGGGGTGGGTTTCATGAGAATTTTCAAAATGTTCCAGAATATTTATGCATATCCTTGACATCTTGAAAATGAAACAACTTCTGTTTCTGCAAAGGTATGCAGAAAAAACCTCTCAATGGACAGCAACAGAGACAACAGAGACACACGACACAAGACCCAAGTAGATCTGCAAGCCTACCGTTCTCTTTGTAGCCCATGCCCAGGATGACCTCTGGTGCTCTGTAGTAACGCGTCACCACATAGGGTGTCATCATAAAGCTTGTGCCCGCAGTCCTTGCCAGCCCAAAGTCCAGAATCTTCAGTGTGCAGTCAGACTTCACTACTATATTGCTAGGTTTCAGGTCCTATGGAGATGAATGGGGGAATGGGGAGAATTTAAAATAGATGTTTTGGTGTATTTTTCTCCTTACAGCCCTCTTCCCCTTTGCCAAGTGGTACCGTACCCTGTGTATGATGCCAGCTGAGTGAAGGTGCTTGATGCCACATAACATCTGGTAGAGCAGGTATGACATTCTCTCATGATCGAGTTCCATCTGAATCACCTGGCACAGGTTGGCATCCATCAACTCCATACAGAGATACCTGGCATAGACATGAGGAAAACAGTCACTGAGCAGCATGAGCAGACATCTAATACAGCTGTTGCTCTAACGTGTCTCATGGTGACCAATGCGCCTCCATCATATGGAGAGATATTTGGAAAACGCTAAAAGTGCTCAACCTTTTTTCATGACCTATATCAGGATCCAGCTGATTAATAGCATGCAGACAGCAAATAGATCACACATTATTTTTCACAACTGATAGAATTCTGTATGATTTTAATGGGCTTTGGGCTCTAAATAAAAAAAGGAATAACGTAATAAAAACCCAGGTTCTTAATTATGCTTTGATGAGCTGTCCTATTAAATTGCTTCAAGACAGACAACTAAAGTCTTTAACATTTTAAATCTTTAATGAAGAATAATGAATTGATAGCACAAACCACAATGGCCTCAAAACCATTAAAATTACCTCCTACATTAACAAAAACAGAAGCCTCATTGCAGTGATAAAAATCTTCTCTTTGTGAAGACAGTGTGCCAGTGTCTACAATTTACTGATTTTAGCAAGGCAACCCCATATAGCAGAGAGGCGGCCATCTTATCCTGAGGTCCTGACAGACTATATTTATCACGCTGTAATATGGACTCAGATTCACTCATATCACTAAGGGGTCCTCATTCTCATCTGATAGTCCATCATGTGCATCTGAACAGCAAGGACATGTCTGATAAACCATACTGCTAGCTGTATGCTTAACACAATTTAAAATATTTGCATTTTCTATGAAATGACAAGAAACCTCCCACTTTCTCCATGGTTATTTGTCCTCTAAGTAGCACTTAGAATAGATTATTCATCCTCACAGCCACTGATTCAATTAGTAGTAAATCAATGTGTCATTAATAGACTGTGTCTCTTGAAAACAAAGATTGGTTAGAATGTTTATTGATATCAGAATAGAGAGCTTTGAACAAATGATCCCCCATCTCAAAAAATTAGCTCTATCATTCAACATATGAGAAAATACAGTGGCAACTCATCTGTTGCATAACTTTATGTAGTGTCGCAATTCAGTTCCTCTCTCTCTTTCTCTCTTTCTATCTCACTCTCTCCCTCTAACTCTGTTTCTCAGCTGTCTCTTCTTAGTAACACTTGCTGCCTCTGAAAGCCATGATTGATTCTTCTATTCCCAACCATCCTCCTCCTGCATCTGTACCAGTGACAGCAAACACCTTGTGAGGGCGTATTGATGGTTTGTCTGAGCTATAAACACAAGCATGCACACACGCACACACACACACACACACACACACACACACACACACACACACACACACACACACACACACACACACACACACACACACACACACACACACACACACACACACACACACACACCTAGAGACACACCTCCTGGCATACAGTTTCACCCCAAGGGTCAATCCAACCCACACACAATGCTGTATCTGGAAGTGCTGTTGTGCACACAGCATTGATCATGCACACGCCAGGTGCACACTCCCAAGTTCCTCAGCTCATCAACTTTTAGCCTAATAGTCACATCCATGGTAAAGGGTGGCATGTGGGCGGAATAGACAGAGTCCCACACACATGGTGAGCAACACTGTGGGGGAAAGGAGCTCCAGTTCTGCTATTTCACAGCCCAGTGGAAGCAGACCAGCCTGGGGGACAGAGCCCATTTCTCGGCGGCATTTCACATTACTCACAAATCGGTCCCAAGAACATGAATTAATCACATACAGTGTGAGCAGAAGTCTTTGAATTTACTACTGAAGATATCTTAGATGCAGTATGCATACATAAACACAGATACAAAATGTTGACAATGACATAAGATTTAATATGATAACATGCAGCAAGAACCCTAACCCATACACACATACAAACATACACACTTACACACTCACACAGAGTCTGCATGATGAGGTTTTTTTTTATAGCCATCAAGGACTCATTTTTCCAGTCACCCTGTGTCATCTTCCTGAGCTCCCAAGAGCACTGAGGCATATCAGAGGCAGTGTGGTTGGAGCAGATCATAAGAGCCTGATGCAGCAGTACAACTGAGACACTGTTCACTGAGATTTGAGCAATGGCAGAATGGTATACTCACACATCCTGAAAATCCTCTAAAGATTTCTGTGGTGTGAAGACATTTAATAAGCTGATTATCTGTAAAAGATGGAAGAGAAAAGCAATAATATTCATGTGAAGCAATGCTTACATTATTAAATCAAATGCCTGCATATATTTGAGACATACATCAGAATAACCACAAATATTCTGTCGTTCACAGAAAACCAATACTTTTGAACCTAATTCAACACACACACACACAAAACCACACATATACATGTGCCACGGCCTAACTAAAGATGTAGTCTAAACTACATCTCAGCTAAACCTTAACAAGCCAAAAGCAGCACCAGGAGGAGCAACAGCAACAACATCACCCCCATCAACACTCAAGGCCAGTTCTGCTTCCCT
This sequence comes from Sprattus sprattus, assembly GCF_963457725.1. NCBI lineage: Eukaryota > Metazoa > Chordata > Actinopteri > Clupeiformes > Clupeidae > Sprattus > Sprattus sprattus. Next base: position 4,368,350 of record NC_137909.1, on the reverse strand, counting down.
CCACTCACGTTAGCTCACAACTGAACCAAACAGGCCACCCAGAAAGAGGTGAAGTGGGAGGGGGATGAGAAAGAAGAATGATTGGGTGGGAATGCCCCTGATGAAGGACAGAGAGAGGGACAGAGAAAGAGAGAGAGAGTAAGATAGAGAGAGAGAAGGGAGGTGGGGAAAAATAAAAGGAGGACAGTGTTAAAGAAGAATGAAATGTTAAAGGGAGGGGTGAATGAGAAGGAAATGAGAGAGAATGAGTCTGAAAAAAAGACAGAGAAGCATAGCCACCGACACAGCCAAACCCCCATATATTTCCCCTTTTTTCTCACTTTTCATCTATGTCTCCAAACCCCCCCATCTCTACATACAGGTTTCATACTCTACTCATGTAGTTCTAGTAGTTT
>NC_137909.1:4297955-4362955 GCF_963457725.1 Sprattus sprattus | reverse complement strand
CTAGCTTGCACCTGTGCTTCACTGACAGCTGCACCAAATCAAAGGAACCTCTACTCTCTCTGTCCCTCTCAATTTAACTGTAACTAGGAACATTAAAACACCTTCCATTCTCTATTTTTTTTTTCTCCATCTCTCCATCTTTCTCTCTCAGTCAACTTTCTCTCACACTCAATATCTCTTCTTCAATCCATTTTTATCTCCTTTTTTCAATATTTTCACTCTCTCTTTATCTCTTCATCCAGAGCCACTCTTGTTCACTATTCTTTCCTTCTTCCACTCTTCTTTCCTTTCTTATTTTCTTCTTTCACTCTTCTTTCCTTTGTTCTTTCCTTCTTTCACTCTTCTTTCTTTTCTTATTTCCTTCTTCCACTCTTCTTTCCTTCCTTCACTCTTCTTTCCTTTCTTCTTTCATTATTTCACTCTTCTTTCTTTTCTTCTTTCCTCCTTCCACTCTTCTTTCCTTTCTTCACTCTTCTTTCTTTTCTTCTTTCCTTCTTTCACTCTTCTTTCCTTTCTTCTTTCCTTCTTCCGCTCTTCTCTCCTTTCTTCACTCTTCTTTCCTTTTGTCTTTCCTTCTTCCACTCTTCTTTCCTTTCTTCTTTCCTTCTTTCACTCTTCTTTCTTTTCTTCTTCCTTTCTTAACCTTTGCATTTCATGCACTGGTATTTCCTTCAGGAAATGCATTTTCTAGTTTAGCTTTTGTAAGCCAATACTTTCGAGATCAGTCAATAAAAATAGTTGGTTTTGACTTATATGTTGCCCCCTTCTTTACGTTGTTACTGGACATATTTTATGTGTCCTGTAAAGCTATGTTGCATCATACAACATTTGAGACATGTGGATAATGAAAAAGTGGGATAATTTAATGTGGAGCCAAATCATGTTTGCTTATGAAGGCTCCTGAATGCAACTTTCTTCCATATAACTAGCTACTGTAGCTATGTAGGTAGAGGGGAAATATTTTGATTGTGTTGCCATCTACTATACAAAAAGGTATTGCTGTATGAGTTAATCAGCCTACAAAAAAAATGACATTGCTTACAGTTTTTCCCAATCGTTTTCAGGCATTTAGCGAATCATGGGTCAACTTCATCTAATGCTCACTTCTTCTTTGCACAGCAAGAGTCTTCTCTGGCGAATGGGTTAACCATTTCTCATTGCTTTCACACAAATTTCTTTGAGTTTTAACACACTTTTCAAAACAGTTTACACACTTCTCAGAGAAAGACACAAAACCTAATTGAATAACCATGTCAACACATTGCAGACACTTAGTAGCAGCCTACTGGCACTGCTCTCTATATTCTAAATATCGTCAGCACCTGTGTGAACTCTCTGTGCAAAACTAATCAAGCAGTTCTCAACCTCTAAAAAAGGGTCAATAGATTGAAGTTGATACCAAGCATTTATCGAATAGGCCACCACCAACAACCTCAGGATGAGGACAAGGAAGAGGTTGTGGTAGAGGTAGAGGGGCCCCTGTCAGGGGATGTGGCATTTGTGTAAGATGCTCAAATGAAATTAGGGCAAGAGTCATTGATCCATAGTGAATCATGACCTCTCCATGAGAGAGGCTGGCCGAAGGGTTCTTTCAAACCTGAGGGTTCTTTCAAACCTGAGGGTTCTTTCAAACCTTCAAACCTGTCATACTGTGGCATCAATTGTTTGTATGTTCAGCAATGACAATGACACTTTGCTGGCCTTCACAGTCAATATAATGCATTGTGTTTCACTGTATTTGCACTCTTGGCAACAACAATTTCTATACTTTTGTAAAGTATGTTGTCACAATACAATGTATACTGTAGTTTCACTAAAGTTATTTACAACATATACAGTAAAATTCTGATTACTTTACGTATATTTCCAGTATTTACAGCCTATTGCACTATTTTACTGTAACAGAATCAACACACTGGCCCACACTGGTGGCAGGGGGAGATTGTTCACTGCAGAACAGATTTTACCTTTTCACTGTATATTGAAACCTGTCATTTTGACGTAAAGAATATACATGTAATGTGGAAAAAGGACTGCAATACTGTAAATATTTTTGTGTCAGAATCTTTGCCATTTTGTGCACAGTAGAACAAATGTTACGTAATCAATGGTGTTGACAGGTCCTTGTTTAGAATATATTATATAGTGTTTAGCAATATAGCAATACAAAAACAGAACTACAATATTTTACTGTATACAAATTTTCAGATTTCGAATACTTTCTGACAGTATAAGTAAAAGTGCTCAGTACAAAACCCAAATTGTAGTACATTGTCAGGGGTAAAATAGTCAATACTGTGAGGGTGTTGCACATAAGTTGAAGTGATGGTTTCATAGGTTGATATTGAAAGCTGTATTTTGAGTTTTGCTATCCATTGTTAAACAAATGAGAAAACATACATTTCAACTGAGCACAAACTGTAGGTTTTGAAGGAAATGTTTGGTTTTGATGGGTGTGTGATACATTTTTGAGAAGGTAGTGTCATTCTGCAAACATTATAAAGTGTTTTGGTCATTTCAGCTTCTGTTAAGGGCTGTGTGTGAGCTGTTTTGAAAAAGTAAACAGTGAATGGAAAAATTCGCCAAAGCGATTGAGAAAAACTGTAATGTAGGTCGCCCTAATCATTATCAAAAAAATGGTGTACTCTTTCTCTGCTGACATTTATTCCTAAAGGCTCTGTAGTTATACATATACGTAGGCCTAACCATCTGATACTAGCCCAGAGTTAAGCATATTCATCTAGCAAACTATAACTACCTTGGAGTGTTACAATAGCCAGTATCATTTTATTCCATGTGTCCATCCAGGCAAATTTGTGGATCCAAATGTTATTAAAAAACATATATAATGTTATTTCTTTGTAATCATCCAAAATTATGTTTTGTATGGGTATTTTGCATACATTGAGCGGGCAACGCGCCGTATATTAAGTGGGCCGCTCTGACAGACAACTCCCAGGCCACTTTTTTCCCCCAGTCCGCCCCTGCTTTGAGGTGGCCCTTTTTTTTTTTGCATTAAAAGGACGGATGAAGAGGGCCCCTGGCTATGTTCGCCTTAGGCCCCCAAATGACTAGGTCCTCCACTGGCTGCACCCATGGCAGTCCTTACAGTGTGAACATAACAACAACGATCAGACAACGAACTGAAGAAACACTTAAATACACAGGATACACAAACAAGCGTGACCAATGATGCAGTTATTAGGAACTAAGGAACCAGGAAGTAATAAAAGGGTTGTGAAAAGCCATACAAGAAACCGATGTAGAGACAGAGTCAGGGGAAAGCACATGACTATATAAACAAAGCAAATGGCTGAGAAAATAACAAAATTGAGAAACTAAGAAAATGAAAACCTAAAACAATGACACACTTTAAAAAAAAATATGTCAGTCAAAAGTGTGGCATTTCTGAAATGAATTAATTAAATTATCAAATCGTATTTTACAATACAATGATTTATTGATCAAATGTGTAAATGAAACACATACAGGTGAAAGTGTCCATACAAGGAATACATTGCTGGTTTTGCAAGGGTGTCCATGGAAACAGCACTGTGCTCAGTTAAGTATTTTTGGCTGAAAGGACTGCAATCTGTGTAAGATTTTTCTGAGGGATGATGTCATGTGCATCTGCCACAGTGTTGCAATGCACTGTGACAAACACGAAAACCTCACTGAAAAAACAGAAACCACGGAGATCTGCCAAAATGTACACTCCCGTTCTCTTGGGCGGGACATGGCAAGTTCCACCCAGTTTGCCAGCAAGGCGATATAGAAACAAATAAACTGCCAGGCATGCGTACATGGGGTGACAGGGTGAAATAAAATTCCCCAAACATCTTAATGCATTTGACACTAGCTTCACAGCTATTTCTATTCCGCCAAATTCTACGTCCATGCTTCTGCACTAAAAATAAACTATGACTTCTGTTCTCCCACTTCATGAGGTTGTTCATTTGGCCATAATTAGCATGCCCAGGCACAGAAACACCGGCTGGAGCTGGAGTGGACAGATAACAGATACTGGACCGCTCCTCACAGCTCGCACTGCAGGACTCTGACAACATCCTCTTGTTTCACAGGCAAATATTTCAACATTATATAACAGATTACATAATGCATGTTTATTTGGAGGATAACGCTTTGCGTTGCTGCATGGTGTGGTAAATATGCATCTGATTGATTTGTCTTTATCCAAAACACGGAAAGCAAAACCTTTTTATTTACTCAAACTGAAACCTGGCAGGTGGACAGTGCGATGAACAGAGCGGTTGGAGAGGAAACTAAAAGCTGTAAACAGAGTCGGCACCAGCTGCCGAGGGCTTGGTGGATTACGCACTGCAATGCATCCCTTTGCCTTCTAAACGAGACATTATGGGTGAAAATCGCTCTTTACTCTAACGGTGAAAAACTCTGAGGAGATTGTTTGTAAAGGTCTGGGTACTGTTCGGCGACGCTCGCTAAGCGGTTTAGCAAGCTAGATTCCAGGCTAAAAAAAGAGAACGCCCCTTTATCGGGTTCGGCGAAGCAACTTCTGATAAATTACCATAGTAACATATCACTTAGCACTAATCTGCTCCAGGGCAGGCTATACTAAGTTTAGCTGGCTAAACTTGCCACACCCCTGGCAAAAGGAGGGATTCCATTGACCAAGGACTAAAAGGAGTCATATTAGATAGTTTGATTAGCGTAGGGAGAGAGTTCTTTGCGATCCGCCAAGATCCATTTTCCCTTTTTTGTGAGTGGTAGCCTACGTTTTTGTAATGTCGGCGATGCAGAGAACAAAGCACTCATAATTATATGACAGTGTTGTATTGACAGTAACCCATCTCCCTTACGGAGATATTGGCGAAAGTTGTTTAAGATCTTGATTTTATGTCCCTTCTACAATCACGATGTTAGTAACCATACGTCCATCATTGCAAACGTATAGTGATCTGTTGCATCCAATCCATGAGCTCTAACCGCTGCACCAAAGTCACATATTCGACATCGGAAAAGATATCACGTCTTAGACAGCCTATAGACAGTTTCTTATATTGCTGTCGCAGCCGTGGCAGTGTTGAATTTTGACATGATTATGGTCTTGAATTCTTCATAACGCGTCCATGGTCATATCCTACCTTAGCGGAGAAAAAAATTAGTCTTTTTCTTTGAGTTTAGACTATTATACCGTTAAAAGAAAATCATGGTTTTGGTGTCGACCTTTCCTGCCTTTTGAAACAGGACGTGCACGCGCAATAAAGCTGACGAGTTAAGCCTGGGACAACTTAACTTGACGATTAAGTATCTTAGAGCACGTCGCCAGACCGGCTTGGCCTGTTCTCATTTAGTGAGCTATATTGTCTCATGTCGCGAGCTAAATTAATTATCTTAGCTTCAGTTGTACGCCGAACAGGGCCCTGGTGAACAGGTGCTTTTTGTTTACATTTCACAGTCCATAATAGGGATGGGTCATGATTTTCAAATATTTGAATAATCGTTAAATTATCAAAAAATCTAATAGTTTATTATCATCTTGTCTTAAAACATTTATTTTACCTTGTTTTTATCTGTGCCTGCTAGTCAGCAATGCGTTACTAATTTCAGAAGGTGAATGTTATGGCGGTGGTTTGCCAACCACCATTAAACAACAGAGGAAAAACGTGTTACTACGTGGGGGTCAGGATGTGGATGTTAGCTTCAGCCAGTTAGCATCCAAATTGACCGCCGACATCTTTGAAAATGTCGGACCACGGTTGCTCACTTAGGCACCACATAACACATGACAACAGGCACTAAAAGAATGGATTGGATTGGTGGATGTTGAAGTCTGCCTGTGATGACACAAAAGCCATTTGGGAGCGCACACAGTTGGCTTGAAGTTTATATCCATGATTTGCAGGTAACATTTTGCAGGACAAAAACTTGTAGCCTTATTAAAATCTAGCCTAAGACCATACACCCAGTGTGTAAGGTTTGCAGAATGTTATCGTTCTGATGGCAAGCTAATTAAATCAAGAAAAAAACTTACTGACAGAAGTGCAAAATCCTTAGGCTACATCCAGGTGAATTATAGTGCAATTAACAGCAGAGCACGAAGGCATTTTCCAAAAACACTGTCCTGGGATCAACGCAATATCACAGAGAACTGCTGAATCTACTACTTCTACCTATACCCCACAAGAAGCATGGGCTGTTGCACAGATCTTACACTTGCAGTAAATAGAAAAATGAAAGTTTCATGCTTTCAAAATCAAGAATAATATTATTGATAGGTGATTATGTAGGATGTCATTTAACATAATCTTATCACCTACCTATATATTACACCATAGCACCATTTAATTATGTTGTTTTATTGTTTCCCACATAGTCTATATATAAGGCTAATATAATAGTATTAGCCAAAAACCAATAGCCTTGACACAAATCTCAGCAGCCAGTCTCCTTCATCACTATCCTGAAAAAAGGAATGCTGTCAACATGCACACAGAAGGAGGCTCATTCCCTACACTAAACTCATGCATGAACTGGCCATGCTCAAGCCGGGAACATCCACCAATCCACATACACAGCTTATACTTATGTGGCCATCTGAAATGTGGCACCTTATTGGCTTATCATAGAAAAGATATCTGAAGTAAGTACCCATGAACCCCACAATATTTGTAAAGATGTCGGCGCTCATTTTGTACTTCCTAGGCTGAAGTGGCTAGCATAGCATGGACCATTGAAATGAATGGGGGTGGCACTTCCTCACTCTCTCCAGTTCTATGTCATAGCCCCATGGTTGCTACCAGACACTGATAAAATGTGTGTAGCACTGTGAGATTAGATGCGACTTTACAACAGGAGAAACATGCAAAACTAAAGACTTCTACAGCCATCAAAGAGTTGTGTGTGGAACTCCTTTAAAAAGCAAACAATAACAAGTTGCTGTGCAAATTCTGCTAGGAAAAGCATGAATGGGTTTCTCTCTCTCTCTCTCTCTCTCTCTCTCTCTGTCTGTGTGTCATACTTATCGAGTTAACATGACTGAAATCCATAAGGTCAGTGTCTGAAATCCCTTAGCCGTACCCCCACCACCGAATAATCGTTGAATAGTAGACTAGCTCCCAGCAATTAACGAATAGTATTTTTGCTTAAAATGTCCATCTGTAGTTCATAATGAATCCATATGGAATGCAGTGATATTATTACATGATAAATGAATGCTGTATATGGCATTCAAACGATGAGAGACATTCAGACCTGTCTGAGGGCATTAATATTGAGTTTCAGAGCTTGCCATGCCCCACCATGTGACCCTGGTGCTGGGAGAAGGAGGTAAATTAGATCAGGCCTGTCTGTCTGCCAGACTGGGTTTCAGCCGCCTGCAAACATGCCTGATCCCCTGCCTGATCCCCTGCCTTAGCAGTCCTGTCCCTCTCTGCCTTCTTTACCAATTTACACAATCACTCAGGAGAGGGGGCAGCCAAGGGGAGAGGAAGGGCGGTGAGAGGGGGAAGAGAGGAGGACCGGTGGGGTGCAGAGAGGAAGAGAGGAGGACGGGTAGGGTGCAGAGAGGAAGAGAGGAGGACGGGTGGGGTGCAGAGAGAGGAAGAGAGGAGGACGGGTGGGGTGCAGAGAGGAAGAGAGGAGGACGGGTGGGGTGCAGAGAGGAAGAGAGGAGGACGGGTGGGGTGCAGAGGGAAAGAGAGGAGGACGCTGGGGTGCGGAGGGGGAAAAGAGGAGGACGGATGGGGTGCAGAGGGGAAGAGAGGAGGACGGGTGGGGTGCAGAGGGGAAGAGAGGAGGACGGTTGGGGTGCAGAGGTTCCATCCTGAGGTGCCTCAGATCTCCCCATGACAGATGGCTTCAAAGACACCCTAGCCTCTGCGCCCTCCAGCCAGTCAGCTCTCACTGCTCCAGTCACCGGGGCTGATAACGGTGCGTCAAAGACGATGTGACAGCTATGGGAAGGGGCCGCTAGCCTCTGGCATTTCATTGCCAAACAATTCACGCCTGAAGGGTTAAGCAAAGTCGTTGTTTCGCTGCATGTGACCTGATCTACTGAAGGTGAATTATGACGCATATATGAGTTTTATTCCACTGGGACTTTAAATTCATTAATTCTTCCAAGTGAGCTCAATACTGTGTCATACGTGTCAAGGCTATCCTGCTCTGTATTCTCACCAGGGACGTGCGGCTCCGCCTCCCCTGTCATTTTGAAAAGTAAAAAATATATATATATCATAAAATAAATATTCATATTTCTCTACTAATCTGTGGTATGGGTGTAATTTCTGCATGATTCCGATCATTTTGAGCATTTTTATTATCAAAATCGCTGAATTTGCGCATTTCCGGTTTCTGAAAACAGGGACGTGCGGTGGGATGCATTGGTGTCTATGGGCAGGGGAGGCAGTGCCTCCCCTAGGATTAGGGATGGGTATCGTTTGGGTTTTTTCCGATACCGGTACATAACCGATACTTTTAAAACGATACCGGTGCCTAAACGGTGCCAGAACAGAACCGATACTTTTTTTTTTTTTTTTTTTTTATTAAAGACATTAGGCTTATTTATTGCCAAGGCAAATAGTTTTCTTTAAATTTAACAATACATTAACTGTTTGAGGTATACTATAAATAAAAATAAATACAAAACACTTGGCTTCAAACCTTTTAACTTCAAACTATGAACAATATATTAACTTATAACAACTGTTTACAGTATACTTAAATAAATATAAATAAATACATAACAAACTCTGTACACACACTTCACACTTCAGTAATACTTTTGCAGAAATATGAGCATGTTTGCCTTCAGAGTAAAACAAATATTAATTAGTTTGCATTTATTTAAACCCACTGGTTTCGTGAATGTGTACTGCCCCTTTAAAAGTTTAGCTTCAGGGCCTCTTGAGTTCTCTCCCCCATTCACACGCAATTTTGTTGTTGCATATGCTGATCGTCGCGTTGTTTGAATCTTTTTGTGCGAAATACAGCCACACTTTTGATCATTTACCTTTCAACACTTTCTGCGTTATATTGATGGCTAGCTCTGTTTGTGCTTGCTCTGTGCAAGGCTGCCTGCTCTTCGCTGTCAGACTGTTGCAATGTTATTGTAGCGTCCAAGTTGGTGCTCTCTTAAGAACTCACATTGAGAAGGAATATCTTTGGATGAGACGGTAGCTCTCCGTTTAATAAAACGTATCCAACTTCTGCTTAGAACAACCACACTTATCTTGAAACCGAAACCACACGCAAGTCAACCCATTACCATGGCAACTCCTCAACACAAATCCCGTTTCCACTAGTCCCATACGGAATGCAGCGTGAGCGACACAGGCGAGAGTCTATATTGGGAGATGGAGCAGTTTTATATGTGCCCCACAAAATCTGTTATCAACACAAAAAAGTATACAGATCGTACTCAGAAAGATCTACGCCACTAACGTTACTTCTCGTTAGCTATCGCTAGTTTTGTTAAATTATAAAAATTTTAATTAAAAAAAAATAAATAATAATAATTATCTGCTCAGGCACCGAAAGGAAGCACCGAAATCTGCGTTGCATTTCGGTCCGGGTAGGTATCGGTTGTATGGAACCGGTGCCGTATTGGTACCGGTTCTCGGTACCCAACCCTACCTAGGATTGCGCAATCACTCCAAACTGGGTTTTACGCATGCGTGCGCAAGCGTAGAACCTTTGAGCTGAGCTCAAAACGCATTGAAAAATATTGTTAGTGAGGCAGGCAGTACCACTGCCTCAGGAAAGGAGGCGAGAGCGCAATTGTCGGGTATATGTTGGTTTTAAAGTTGGTCTTTTTCTAGGCCTCTACTTGACGGCGAAAATGGAAGGTTGTATTGCTAAGCTGAAGCAGTTCTCAAAATTGGACTTGCAGTCCAAACGTGAAATGATTAATAATGGGAGACCAATGGCGGAGCTAAAATGTTTGCTTCAAACGACGCGACCGAAGGTATTGACATTTGCATTGGAGTGTTTCACGTTTCCCAACGGGACATATTCATGCGCAACACAAACCTCGCTAAAGGCTGCTAGGTGCAGGGGAGCCGTGAATGGATTACGAGCTCCAACGAAAGTGCACCAACTTTGAATTAAACCGGTCAGTAGAACATTTTGGTATTGTGTGCTATGTCTGTGGTGTTTAACTGTTTGCTTGTTAATACGTTGTATAAATAAATATGTAAGTGTTTTTTTTCTCTGCGTATTCAAGTGTCCGAGTTGCAGTGATGCGCAAGCTACTTGATATTTGTAGTGAGCTAAGCTATCAGCTACTCTACAATAAATTCAGCTTCACTACACAGAAGCTACCACTCAAAAAAAAGTAGCAAGCTAAGTTACATAAACCTGTCAAAAGTAGTTTGATACATTAGAAGCTACTTTCAGTTAAACAAACTGCATGCCAAGTCAATGCAATTTTAGGGATCAACACAACTGTCAGTCAGATAAAAACGGTTGAACGGATGAAATTCGTGTGTTCGTATGTTTGTGTTGGATGTCATTGACGTTGACAGGAACTTTTTCTTTGGATTACAAAGACGGCATCTGAAAACATATTTAGTTTCACTTGTCTCGTATAAAGTGACGTACTTTTGAAGGTATGGCTGTTGAGTCAGGTATTCAAACGCAGATGAAAACAAATGAGTGCAGAAGACCTCGCCTACCTTCATCTTTCGTCTATTTCGTGCATTTTCGCAATTCGACTCCCTAAGCAGACAGCACTGACTTTTCACTTTTTAACTTTCATCAGCTTCAGCTGTATGTAAATATCAACAGCATTCTAGTTATCCGGTTGTCTAGAATTTGCATGCAAACTACCCATTTAAAATTAGGGGAGAATTCATTTTAAATGTATGAGCAGCGTCTGGTGTACTTGAAATGACGATATCTATCTATCTATTTTCACTCGTCTCGACTTAAGTGACGTACTGCTTAAATTTGATGTTTGATGGCTGCAGGGAAGCCTGTTATGAATGAACATTAGAAAGGTCCAGGATAAATTAGCTTTCGAGGACGCTACTGCGGTACTTGATCAATAAAAGAGCTTAGCTACTGAAAAGTTACTTGGTTTTGTAAATAGCGACGTTACTGCCAAGCTACTGACAAATGTAGTTAAGCTAGTAGCGCTGCTACAAGTAGTGACGCTACTGCCCATCACTGCCGAGTTGTGTAAAAGGTAATTTAAATTAGCATTCCACCACCGTAGTTATATTTTCCCTAGACAAAATGAAATGAGCCATATCATTGGTGGGAGGGCTACATACGCTACCCTGTAACTATTAATATCTTATTTGACACGGTGTAAAAGTTCAATTAGCACACCGGTTGTACGTTTAGCTGTAGGCCTATAGCCTCGTAAAAGTCAGTTGACTATTGAGCCGCATAACTTCTTATAATAATAATCGTTTAAAAGTAATAGTATTAGACAATAAAACATAACGTTTTTTCAGTTCTGGTGAGATGACAATTTTTAAACCATAAGCATATACATGTATGATGTATTTCATTCAATTTTTTTTAAACAACTAGAGATCGGAATGACGTAATCACTTTCGGTTTCTGTGCCTCACCAGCTGCGAACCTCACGGCACGTCACTGATTCACACTCATGTTTGACGTTCTGTCTGAAATGCTTCAGCAACATCCTCTACAGCACAAACAATGTTCGGTCCTTGGAAGGCTAGCATACAGTGTCAAACTTAAGAGCACAAGAACATTTAAAATCTGTAAACTTACCAGACTATTCCCTGAGCCCCTGAGCCGATGGGTTTTAGATTCTGGTAGCGTTTGAGGACTGAGAAGGTGGAGTCTCCCACTTCCACACTGTAGAACTGGTTGTCCACTTTGCTTTTGCTCATGTTGTAATGTTTACCGATGTATGACACATCCACTTGTTTACCAAAGCCCTGCAGAAACAAAGTAAGCAATGTTCACCATATAGCTATCATGAGAGAAACCCATGTCCAACGCAAGTCCTGTAAATTAGAAACAGCTAAGTTGAATCGTGTAATCAGAAGAAATATCCTGAGGGAAAAAAAAGATGTAAAGATTGAACATTTTGAATTGAGGACACACTTTATTTAACACATCTCTCTACACTGCAAATCAATATTAAGCACAATGTAACAAATGTCTGGTTTTGTACAGTGAGGTTAAATAATGTTATCACACGGCTCTTCTTAATGCTGTAGAATGCTCCATTCACTTGAATGGGGCTTCCCAACGTTCTGCGGTCCGTTATTAGCCGATAGCGGACCGTTGCTATGCAATAACGACTGCTGTCAAGGAAAATGGCCTTTTTGCCTCTGATTCACGTCTTTTGTAGCACTCCCCAAGTAGTCCGGTAACTTATCAATGGAGTTTCAGCGGACGGTTGAGCAGCTGTGTTCTAAAGAATGTTTGATAAATGTTTGAAGTTCAACGTCTTTGACGAACTATTTCTCTGCTTTCTCCGCTTTTTAATACTAATGGTAACAAATAAATTGTAAAGAAAACACACTGTGTGAAGTTATTTTTTCGTGTTGGCAAGTAGCCGTATAATAAGCGTCGCGTCGGGGTGCTGTTCACCCTGTCGGGGCTTATTTTCCCGACAATGACATGCGTTCTATACATTATCCCTTACATATATCATAGCTAAGCTGAGAAAGTGTGCTCTTATTCATTGATACTTTACATGTTACTCCCCGCAGAGCTTTTTTATGTACAACAACTGAAAGATTATGGATGTTAATGCAATTCCTTCAAGGAAATCTAAGAAAAACACAAACACTAATCATTTTAAGAATTTCTCAGAAAAGATCTTCTACCTGTGGTACATGCTATATAAATTACATATGGCCAAAAATGTATGTTTTCAAAAATACCTCTGTGCTCCCTTGCAATAACCTTTTTGCTTTTAACTTTTGAGTTCCACTGGCAACAATGCTTGTAATCTATTAACGGTTCTCAAACTCTTGTCTTTCTGTTTGGTGGCATAAGCCTGTGATGTGGGCTTTTTACCTGGTTCATGTACAACAATCATACAAGAAGTGTTAAGAATAGTAGTCTAGTACTCTGCCAAGGACGAAACATTTAATTGTAAATCCATATATTTTAGTTGCATTTCCAAATGTTTGTGTTTCCAAAATGAGAAGAAATAGGAAATCATATCAAAAGGACAACAAAGGTAATTTGAGGCGATGCAAAAGCTTAAGAAGAGAAAGATGAGAGACCATTTATCCTCAGTGGATTCAAGCAGAGAAAAAGCTAGCATGTTCCTGGGAGTCCTCCCTCAATCCCAGATCCATTATGCTGATTATCTCCTACTGCATGTATGTCCCTTCTGATGGGGCATTGGAAAAGGTCAACTCCTTCATCTCTGCACTGATCCTGGCCTGTCCTCTTATCTCTATGACTCAGGCTGGTCGGCCAAGCCATGGTCGGTAGAGAAAGAAATGGATTATCTAAGCTTGGATGCTACTAGCCCTAGAGCTGAGGAGCGGGACACGTCTGTATGATTGTACAGTGGTACAGGACTGCCACTTTCCAAGGGAGTCAAAAGCACTGCGTAGGGGGTTGGCGAGACAGCCATCTCCAGCTCTTTAAGCACATATCTGCCAAGAGACTCATCTTTCTCACAGAGGAACAATCGACAATGAAACTGACAAAGCTAATTTGAGCCTGATTAACAAAGATTCAAAGTAATTGCTATCTTCTATTTGAAATCAGATGTGGGGACTGAGAGTGCTGTAGAGAGCTTTTATTAGCCTCAAATTACAGTCATCACTCAACTCTCACACTCAACACACTATACAATACAGTACTATACAATATTTAAGCAATATAGCACGAGTGGGAGTGGGGTAGGTAAGGGATAATCCCACGGGTGGTGTTCGGCCGTAGCCACCGAGGCCGCCAGGCCGAGTGGCCTAGGCAACAACACCCGTGGGATTATCCCTTACCTACCCCACTCCCACGAGTGCTATATTGCTTTTATAAAACAATTCTACAGTCAACAAATTAACATTTCAACACGAAGTTATTGATTAAAAATGGTTTATTTCGCCATTGTTTATCCGCATCAAAAAATAGTTCCATTGTCAACGTCTTGGTTTGGAATTTTAAAAACTTTGAATTAACGGTTATCATCAATGCGAATGTTTCATCGCGGAGTGATTTATTTTTAGCTGTGAAAAGTCCCGTAACTGTAGGTATGTTGACGAATAACCAATAGCATGGAACGTCTCTCGTCCAATCAGAAACAGCTAAATTACGCGCTAAAACCCAATTGTTTTATAAGCTTTGTTGATCTATTGGTCATAGGCAATATCAGCCATAGATAAAAGATGAGTTGAATTATCATGAGGTGGAAATGAAAACGTTATAGCAAGATAGCGAGCTGGCTCTGAACACATTCCAGCGGCTCATCGCCAGATGAAGACCTGATCTGTTCTGGAGTCAGCGGCTATCAGGGTATGATCTGCATGGATGATAAGAGCAGACTGATCCAGCTACAGTAGATACCACAGAGGGGTTGCCACAGTTATAAAGCCATCAATAACACAGACAGAGAAGAGGGGGTGTGTTCCGATGACCTGCTGTGTGATGCTTCATAGGGCTCTTTGGATCCAGCCTATACCCATCTTATCTACTGGACATAAGCATGACAACACAACTGCATTTCTGCCAGGGGCCAGGGGCCAGGGGCCTGCATCTCAGGGCTCTACCTGGCACTGGCAGAAATAGAAATCATGTTGAGAGATAGGTCATCCCATAGGAAAAGAAAATCTAAATAGAAATCTCCTTATTATTTTGAGTTTCTCCTAGACAACAATGAGATTAAAAGTGAGATTTAGGCTTAAATCTGCTGTTTCTCAAATGTCTATATGGACCAAATGTGTCCTATGGTGTTTAAGGAGAGATGACTCAATAGGGTCACAAATCATGCTCAGTTTTGAATCAATGTTTAGCCATCCCCTTCAAGATAACCTGTGGGGGGGTGGGGGGAGGGCGGGGTAGCTAATACGTATTTCACCAAATCTGGATTGTGTAAAGTCTAATGTGTAACCGCTTGGTCAGTTCAGCGTATAGAACTGGTGGCACCAGTGGAGTCATCTGACACACCAACAGATCTCCATCAATGAGGGGCAGAATGGAAGTGAATGAGTACAGTACCTTTTTTACCTGTATGGAACACACACCTGACAAAAGGCAATCTTCACATCCAGGATGGGTTCACTGCAGTTGTATAGGAAGTGTCTGTTCATAAATACCTGAAAGACATACAAAACAAACACATACAAAACCATCAGTGATCTGTCCAAACATCCTGGGAAATATGCTTTTAGCTTTCCAAGTGCATTGTGGTTATGCCAAACCTACCTTTCTCCAAGATACTAACAGATGGAATGTAGGCCATTAATCAATTCAATGACTCATCATTATAGTGAGCGGTGGGACGCATTTTCATTTTCATTCACTTTAGTCTTTAAGCTATTTTAATACAGCAATTAGCCATTGGGCAGAAGTCATTGGTCAGTCTATGATTCACAATGCCAGAGATAGGAAGCCAACACCTTTATATTGCACATTGACCTCAGTATGACTGCAGGGAGTACAGTGAGACTTACACACAATCAGTATGGTGCCCAAGAGGCTTTTTCATTCAAACAAATGATCCAGACTCATGACAGTGCAGAAAGGTATGTATAGTGGTGAAACTACATGTATTCTTTGAGACATAATAACTATATTGTGTTATGTCAACTATACAGAAGGCTCTTACTCATGCTTACAGCTCTTCTCAGTCACCTTGGTACATTTTGTTTAATCATCTTTAACATTTTAACAAAATAGTATGTGTATTTCTTGAAACAATTCGTACAAACAGCACAACACAATGTTTTACCTGCAAAAGCCTGTGACTCTTTCCAAATACTTAGCTTATGGCTCAAAAGTAAAATAAATAAATGAAAAAAAAGTACTGTATGTCAATGAATATGTCAGTGCCACCAAAATGCTAATCATTTTGTCACTTTTTGTAACCAAGACAAAATACTAGATTATGTTGTCAATATACAATTATAGGCTGGAAGTGTAGTCTTTATTTCCACATTAGCTTTTTACTGTATCTCTTTCACTCATAGTAATGCATCACCATACAACATTTTTACATGTCTCCTTCTATCTGGATACTAGTTTCTAGCAAGCTGAATGCTACTCATGTCACTGAGTCAGTGCGGGCACATGATGGCAGCACTCCGATCCCATTCGATTCTCTCCATGGGGTCTCCATGGGGGGTTAACAGCTCTATCTCAAAGCACATGGCAGTGACCAATCTAGATCTTGGCCGCGTCAGTTCAAATCAAATGCGGAATGTTTACATCTGCTACTGTTGATTATACAGTAAATACGTTGTGAAATGAAACAAAAACACACCACAGTTAAAGTTGTATTAGTATTGATTGATTCACATCGATATGAATGGATTACATGACTAACAACTGGTGGAAAAGTAATATGAAAATATTTGTTCACTGAATTAGCGCGTTCTGTCCCAAACAGTTGCGTTCCAGTTTCAAAGTTTCAGTTTTGGTTTCAGTATTTCAACGTGAATGAGAGGGAGCACAAGAACTGAGCGTCTAGCAGCGATTATCATATCATAGACATATATGATGCATGTATATGTCTGTGGGCACGATCTCAAGCACGTGCAAAAGTTGTTGTTGTCCAATTTGAATCTAGATTCGAGAGACACATGCACGTCCAGTCCAATTCCCAGCGGAATCGAATCGTGTATCCAGGGGTTTACATCGGAGTCCAGTCGGACTCAAGTCGGACACAATGAATCTAGATTTGGGGAGAAACATGTGTCCAATCTCCAATTTAAATCGGACTGAAATCGGAAATAGGACACATGTGTCCACACTGACAACCATTTCAATTGAACAGGGCACAGAGTGATTGTTGAAGAATGCTGTAGCAGGATGCAGTAATCTTCCTTGAGAGACTGGACAGTAGAAACACATGCAACCTGTTTAAAAACAATAGGGCTAATCTTGAACACCACTTAAATTCTTTGAGAACCAAGTAATGATATTCAATCATATTGATCAAAGACATTTCGCCCTCATTCAGAAAAAAAACTCTGGCATTAGATAAAGTACTAGATAGACCAGTAATCAGCAATCTCTGGAGTCCACCATTCCCCAATACTGTTTTTGTGGAGAGAGTTTACATTGACCCAAATGACCACATACAGCATGTCATTTGGCTTCCTGCTTCTTACAAAACCCTCCCATTCTCATGAATGACATCCCTCAGGATGATTTAGAGGAGGGTAAGATTTTGTGTTTTGTGTGTGATTTTCTGTCCAGCCCAGTGGTGAAAGTATGACTTAAAACATTGTTGCTTGATATAGGGACACACTCCGTAACTGGATTTTCCCCTAATGTTGGTATGGTCATATGTCATCAATCACATGTAAACAATCAAGATTTTAATAACAGGTAATTTAGCAACTGTTCAAAAAATACCTTGTCACTGACACTTCCACAATAAACCTAGATGTTTGGGGGGTAAGACTAAATAGCAGATTATGGTACATACCATTTGCTGAATGTTCAAAGGAAAGGATATTATGATATTATTACAATATTATTAAATATATTATGATGTGCACAAGTGACTAGATGATGTGGAGGTTGAATAAGCGGTTTTGAGGATTTTAATTCTGATCTGAGGAATGCCCCAAAGCGACCTAGAAAAAGTGCAAATAAAACGCAACAACACAGAAATGGGGAAACTGCATGTCGTATCACGCTGAATGATTTATCAAACCCACACACTCAGCAGACAACAAAAATGAAACTCTAAATCCCTCATGATAATTTAGTTCACCAAAGATGTCAGGAAGACAGACACTTAATACGTGCTTCATGTAGAAAAATATTTTGCTACCATTACATGTGAATTTGCCAATACCATATTTTCCACAGCCAAAAATGAATGTAAAAATGACTACATTCAAAATGATGTTTTTAAGATTTTTAGAGAGTAGCTCCAACAGTCGCCGACAGTATGCTAAATCCTGTTTGATTATTTCCTCTCCTCACAGCATGTTTCTTCTCTTTCCCCACGAGGAGCCGACACGAGTGCTCTCAACACGTGGAGGCGTCTTAGTTATTCGCGAGGACCTGAAGGGAAGCTTTAAATATTAATTTTAGTGGGGCAACCTTGAGAGAGACGCCATACTTAAATTCCACAAGGGCTGTTTTCTTCAGCCAGGGGGAAAAGCACAAATCATATAAAAAGCCTTTCATACTGTTTACGTAGCGGCATGGTGATGAAGATGATGAAGATGAGGAAGAGAAGGACTGTGATGAAGATAAACAGGCCCTAGACTATCCAACGATGGCGTAGGTGAGACTACTGGCTTCTGCTCCTTGTGGAGCCTCATTCTTAGAATAGCAGAGCGCTGGAACCATAACGTTGGCATCTAGGAATCCAGGTTTCAGTCAGTCTTTAGAGGAAAACATGACAACATTTCTGGTTCCATCTCTTTGACTGATGATAGCAATCAAAGAGTGAGAACACTTCAGCCATGTCAGGGCTGATCGTTCCACAATACAGAGCTTGGGGAAGTGAAGTGGCAGCTTTTCAACACACTTCCCCTGGGACAGAGACAATGCAGCTGTCAGATTAGTGAAGAGCAGGGAGAATGGAAGAGGAGGTGAGAGAGAAAGGAGAAAAGATGAAAACAGAAAGAAAGGAAGGAAGGAATAATGTTTTGCTTCCTTTCTTCGATGTGAAGAAAGTAATGTGGCATTCTATACAATCCGCACTGGCTCCACCAACCAGTGTATTCAGAATGTAACATTAAAATGAATACACAACCAGGCACTACACTTTAGCATCCTTAGAATTCACCAAGAGTACTGAAACTCTAGGATGGAATAGGTAACGTTTGTCCTTCTGGTGGCTGCTAAACGGATAAATGATTAGAAATGAGGCATCAGCTCAAGCTTCTTAATCTCTGTTTGACAGGGTGTGTGTCTGCACCTGAGATCCTCATTGGTAACAGTCACCCATCTGAACACTAAGTAAACATCTCTGTATCTGAGAGCCAGTCTGCTTATTAAAAGTCATCCCATCACCCCGGGTTGTGATAACAGTCACACACTCTAATGGAGAGAAATTCACGCTCAGGACCCATGGGCTTCAGTCACTATGCAGCGGCTTCCTCATTTAAACAATGAGAGAAGAGAGGAAGAAAACTCTCTTAGCAACTCACTTCTCAGTCCATTTTGGCAATGGCTTGCAACATTTCTGGCACACCAGGCTGATTGGAAACTGTGGGAACAGATCTGGACTTTGAGCTGATATTTGAATGGACAGTGTGCTGCTTTGCAGACAAAGGTTCTATTCCCTGAAGAAAAGCCCCTTCTGCCAAGCCATTCAAATCCAAAATAACCACAAGCGATTTTAAACATTGCTGATAATTAGCCAATAGATTAGACATTTACTTAACTCTCAGTCTACATTACAGTGTCTTTTTTATTTCTCCTGGGATGTAAACAACACATTTTAACAGCTCAGTGAAGGCCACATACAAACTTGCATCTAACAAATAGAGAAGACAAATACAGAACCCTTTCCAGTTGCCGTAGCTACTTCACCACGTCACTAGCTCCACTGCACCATTCTCATGCGTTGCTGTACTACTCTCATTTTCCTCTGTTACACAACCAAGCTAGCTGTGCTGTGCTAGCCAGTGACAAGAAGAGAAATGCAAGGTCACAGTGGAGCACTGACGAATGCAGCCGAAGATGTAAGATATGGATAAGCCTCCTGTAGAGTATGGTATCACTAGAACATGTGTGACATGGTGATGGAGAGCACACAGAGCAGACCCAAGGGAGGAGCCTGCAACTTCAGTGAACGATGGGCAAGGGCAGATGGCCCTGATAGCGGAGAGGAAGATGGATGGAGAGGCACGGGGATGGGTATGGGTATTAGAGATCAGTCCAAACCCTGCTGAGTGCAGGATGAATGTGTCCATAACAGCAGTGGGTGTGAAGAGCCCTTGAGTTGCTGATAAGAGCTCGAGCTGAGAATTGACAGGGCTGTCGATACAGGGGGCGAACAAGCAGCCACCTTTATTAAAGAACTCCTACATCTCTGTCAACACTTAGACCCTCAGGAGTCAGGACACGTGAGTCATATGAGCTGCCTTCGGAGTCCAGATGGACACTGATGACTGTCTTGAAATCTGATATAGATATAGACCTCCAGGTAAACATGACTGTTATCACTGATTCATTTCTCACTGTACCCAGATTGATAGAAGCTGCCTAATGTCTGTCTGCACACAGAGTTTGATGTGTATGGTGTGTAGTGTGTGTAAATCATCTTTCTTTTAAAGATGATGTATCTAACATGTCTGAGATCTGGATTCTTATTTTTGTCCTCTCTCATGAGCATATTGAATGGATCTTTAATACTAGCAGGGAAGATACTATCCCTAGCTTCCTCCTGTACTCGTTAACTTTCCAGCACATGAGTTTACACATGCACTGCCTGTTCATACTTAATGCTTTTTAGTTTTTGGCTACACCAAGTATATCATATTTCCAGATCCTCAGGCAAGGGCCTCATAGAGAATCCATTATTCATTTTATATAATCTTTAGATTACAATATTAGTAGACTAAATTCAACCATTTTGCTCATTGGGGGCTGATTTATACAGTTTAATGACTGAAGTGAATGAATTCTTAATTTTTCTATTATTCGTCAAAATGAAATAAGTTCTACATGTCCAACAATAACATATACCAAATTAGGAACTAACTAGAATGTTCAACACTAAGAGGACAGTAGGTAATTATACAGGCCTTCAGGAAATCCCAGTCTCTATCTGGGACATCTTTTCACCAAAAGCATCCTCTCCTGCCACACACTCCTGGCCCTCACTGGTACTGTGTTTGCCACATGTCGTGTTCGCAGACTGATTCTTAGCATTGGCCCCATTTTCCTCATGGCTAATTGCCACCAATCACCAGGTGAATCAGCTCCATCTCAGATGGCCCTCTGCTCAACAGTAACTCTCATGAATATGCTAAATGGATATGAGTGAACACTGACAAGGGAATGAGGAAAAACATGGCATGAAGTGAATGGTAGGGCAGGAATGATAATCATCCGCTGAAATATCCTGGCCATCTCTGAAGCCTGCACAGCCATGACTGACTCATTAGTCTGGGCTCTCTTTTTTTCTCTGGTTATACAATTGCTCGTTCCTTTTCCATCAGCTGTCACAACCTATGGGCCTGGGGACAGCTCTTCAATAGTCAGGCAGACGGGGATATTCCATTGAAGTCAGGTGGGGATCTCTGGGTTTGTCACGGAGCAGAGCACAGTTTGATTTGAGCCAAATGTCTGCATTAGAATACAAAATTACATTTTAAAACATCTGTCACGTCTAGGCTTTGGTTAATGCTGATATCATTAGATGAGCATCTCCGTGGAACCCTAGACTGCACCTGAGACTGTGCACGTAGGGGGAGAGAGGAACCCAAGAGAACTTTTAAAAAGAGAAACTATCTGTAAATCAGCATTGGGATGGTGGGTGAAGGTAGCAAATCAGTGTCACTACCAATAAAAAAGGTGTGGTAGTCTTGGCCCTATGTTGAGAGAGGACGGCACAGTTCTAAATTGAGTCGTTGGGCATCAGTTAACAAATACGTTTCTAACAAAGCAGCCTGTGGGGGTTTGTGCTCTCCCATCTGCCCCGCCAGCAGGCGGCCATCTTATTGCTGTCAGCGTGAGGGTGTGGCTGAATTACTCCCAGGAACACAGTGGAGTCATAAAACACAGCACATCCCCATGGAACCAATCTGTTATTATTATTATGTTAACTATATGTCAAAAAGGTATTTTGTCTTTAAAAGATATCTTTCATATAATAGTAATATGTATAATTTAGTGATATGTACTTGCTTTAACTTTAACTTATAATTGTTATCAGCTTGCTTGTCTTTGAGCCAGAGATCTGTACCCATTTCTGTTGCTACACCTATTTGTTGATCTGGCAGCACAGGTTTACATTATACAGGTTCAATAACTACCCAAAAGACTCTATTCAGAGTGGAGCAGCAAAATAAATCCATGCAAAATAATATATTACATGCACCAGGGCTCACCGATATCAGGTCATAGCAGCTATCAAATATGTTGCTGCTGTACTGGTGATAAGAATTTGAATAAAGTATTGGCTGTATGCCCTGTGGAAGTATACAAAATGGGATTTTTAGTGCTTAGTACTTTTTAGTCTCCTGTTCTAAAACTGAATCGAAACCTAACAAGAACATCACAAAACTGTTTGAACTGTTTCTTACTGTTTGATATTGGAATGAATATATCTTTAATTCAGTAATACCACTAGACGTCACTGCTGGTAATCAGGGGCGGCCTTTCCTACAGGCGGTATAGGCGGTTGCCAAGGGCGCCACTCAGAGGGGGGCGCCAAAAACTGCGGCCAGCAAAAAAAAATAAAAATAATTGAGTTTTTTTTGCGCCCCCTTCTATATCCTGAAACAATATTTTTACATAAAATAAATAACGGAGGGGTACGTTCTTCCTTGGTGTTGTCAGAACATACTAGCACAGTGAGGCATTTGGTTAGAGTGTGTGTGTGTGTTCAAGAAACTTTGAAGAACAAAATAATGAAGAGGCTAAAGCCATCTGGGGCGCAATTTAAGAAGAAAAGAAAGGAAGAAGAAGAAAAACGTGCCAAGGACAAAGGTAAATCCTTGAATCCTGTTCTTAGCCTAGAATGAATTCCAGATAAGAAAATGTTAATGAATGCGTGAATTGCCCCGGGTACTTTAGTGGAGTTTAGAAGAAAAGATGTACCTTATCATTGAAAGTTTTCCTACTCCCTGTCACATAGTTCTTTGAGCATTCTACAGAGGCGGTATAGGCTATATCAAAAATGATATGTCCATTTATTCTACATTATACAAAAAAGACATGATTAAAATAGGGGCGCGCATATAAAGCCAGGAGTGAAGCTCGCCTAGAGCGCCAAATGTGCTAGGGCCGCCCCTGCTGGTAATGGTGCAGTGAATAGCCTAGGCGTTCTGTGGAATCAAGCCTTCCTTTTCATATACAAGATGTAGAAAAACATTAATGGCTGTCATAAAGAACCTGAACAAACATTAGTATACTACTTGAGCCAGCACTTCTATAAAACAAAAGAAAACATTTGTAAAGATTTTTCAGGTTAAATGATGAAGGGTGGAGAGGGTCCATTTATTGTTGACACCCAATTTTACACATCAGCTTTTCTGACACAACAGCCTAGGTTTCCTCTTCAGTGGTTGCTTATTCAGCAAGCCAAACACACTTACAGCAATTGAACACTCAGTCACACACACACACACACACACACACACACACACACACACACACACACACACACACACACACACACACACACACACACACACACACACACACACACACACACACACACACACACAGAGCACTGTTTTCTCTCCATGAACTACAATCAAAACATGCTGACATGCTGGAAAAACAAAGCACTATATTTCGGCAGCAGTAGTTGTAGAGAAACTGTTATGGTGTAGTACACTTTGCCTTGTGGTTAACCCAATACAAGTGTTATTTTAAGGCTGATTAATTACAAAATGATTGTATTCTTCGGCAGAATAGAAGTTCAAAAATGGAGGAGGAACGAGACAGAGTCAGTCACACTCCACAACACCAGTTTGTGTACTACAGACAGTGAGTCTCATTGGTTCTTATTAAGCATAAAGAACAGAAAGACACTCACATCCCCCAGTCCCCTGAGAACATCCCTGACTGATTACAGAATGCTCCATCCGTCTAAGAACTCAACAGATCCACTGTCTAGATTTGTTTCGCTCGCCTGTCTTATTTCATTTGGTATCAGACATTACTAGGATGCTGGTGGATTAAGCTCCTCAGTATGCAGTGAGGTATAGACATTATGTGAACATATTCCTGACATAAGAACTCATACTATATACTCCTTATATAGCTCCATAATATAAGAACTCATATACAGTATACACCTAATATAGCTGAGTAATATAACAACTCATATATACTTATAATATAGCTGCAAGCAAGTATGAAAGGGCCAAGCAGCCCAGCAGAGTGCAGTCGCCATGGAAACTTGTCAAGGGCATGGCTTTAAGTATGCACAGCAAGTTTCATGTCAATTGACCAAAGATTAGCCGAGATATAAACTCACTTCCTGTTTGGCAGCTTCACGGCTGAATACGAAAGGCTGTACCGGACGAACGGTTTTGAAAATAATACATCTGTCTGATATCTGTTGTGAGGGTTTGGCTGAAGATCATCTGTGCCAATTGGTGAAGATTCGACAAGGTTTGTGGACGCTGAAAACGTAAAAGGTTTTTGATTAATGTGGTCGTCAAGATAGGTTAACATGTGTTATCCTTGGAATCTCCCAAGATATCACCAGGCATACCAACCACTTTTATTAGGCCACGCATGAAAGGCATTTAGGAGAAATGGGTTTTTGCAGTGTCATGATTTGGCCTTTTGATCAAACGAAGAAACACACTGAAATAACTTCCATTTTACTTCGACAAAAGCAGTCACCAACTATACTGGCCCTAAGTAAAAAGAGACTTCTTCAAACCAAAACAGATTTGCAAGGAGAAAATCACAACTCCTTAGAAAAGCACACAAATCACACAAAGACTGATACATAAACTATATAAACAGTTTGCTATAACAATAGGTTGAGACTCATGGAGGACAGAATAGGAGTTTGCACTGGCAAACAAGACAGAGATGCAATCAACGCTTGTTCATTCTTACTCTGCAAACATGGTTGTTCATTACTGCATCCACAAACACCCCACAGTGGTGCAGGCTGAAAGTGGTGAAATCCCTGAGAATAATAATCCCTGGGGAATCCCGTGGAGAGTAGGATTAGTGTGGATTAAGAGTGGGTTTCGTTGTGAATTTAAACCCACCAATCTTTTTTCATCATTAAAAACCACCACAATGTTATTAGATTATTGTAATTCACCTAACAACCACAATTTAATTTCAATTAGTAGATCTGATCTTGGGAATTTTACTCCCTCTCCACATCTGTTTGATGTCGAGACACTGATGACAATATGAGTTGAGCAAAGCACTGGGCCTCGTTTCCCGATAACGACGTATTTTAATGGCCTACGTGGATTTTGGCGACATAGTAGACTCAGTAACACTTTCTATTTACGAGCGTTTCCCGAACATCATCTTAAAGTCAGGTGCACGAGCGCTACGTGCACAAGTTCTTAAGTATCTTTTAGGGTGGAGCTGTCAATCACAGTGGTTCTGAAAGTAAGGCAGTCGATGTCAGACGAGTCGATTTTCTCACTTGTGTATACATGGGTTTCTCGGCTACGTCATCACTGGTTGCGTGCGCAATCTCGCGGCAGAAAGAAGCAAGATAACGTTGAAGTGGATGAGAAAGATGTGGAGGAAGGCAACATGACAGGGAGTTGTTGTGTGGTGAACTGCTCTAACAGAGTTGGTAAGATGTTCAGTATACCTAGGAGGAAGCATCCGTTTGCCAGGAAAAATAAAATATCAAATCAAATCAAATATAGAAAAAGGCTCAACAATGTACAAGGTTACGTTTGGGAATATGTTGAGGGTGTGTGCAAGCATTCATGGCAACAGAATAGGGAACGGTAGGCTAAATAAGTAATAAACAATACATTTAAACTGGGCTTTCTGTATTCATTTGTATTAGGGTAGATGGCTTTCTGCCGCGGATTTGCGCGCGCAGCCTTCAATGTTTGTATACAAGAAACCCATGTATAGGCTCATGAATGAAGTTCCAATATAACAAGTGTCGACATATGAACAATACCTCAATAAATATATATAAGCTAGCGGGTGCCACCCTCTTGATTGATTTCCAGCCTGGCTCCATGACATGTCAATTTCCTAATATTGCAGCCTAACTACACAGTCAGAAAAGCCATCTCCTTAGTTCAATAACATATTATTTTGTATAATCTTTATTTTCAAACACTCAATATTATTTATTTCTATTTTGATGGGAATAGGCAGGTGAAACAATGACATTCTCATGATGTGCTATACACAGAAACATCGTTTGGATTTCTTCTATAATAGGCCGAACGACGCCCCTGGTGGATTGCATCGCTAAGTGTGAAGTTACTACTGGTCCTGACCACACGTAGAATTCTTCTCAACGAAAGATAAACTTAAGCTAAGTGCGGCGTCGGGAAACCGCTCTGCAACGTAGGATCCCTCTTACGACCGATTTCAAGTCCTTTTTCGCGTTCGGGAAACGAGGCCCTGTTCTGTGTGTACCAAATATTCCGAAATGTGTTGATAGAAAATCATTCATGGGGATTTTGAGAACCAGCGCGATGGAGATCAATTGATCAATTGTGGAGATCAAAAGGGACCAATTATAGTCTAGTCTGGTATCAGAAAACATTTGGTGATTATTTACATTCAAAATGTCCTCTTTGTGGACACTATTGATTACTGAAACATCTTAAAGGCTCAAAGAAAGGTTGTCTACAATGCTTGAATATATTCCCATTCCAATGTGAAACTGAGAGCAGTGAATTAGTGAAGTTAATGACAGACCAATCCACTCACTTTACATTTAAATGAAGAGAAAAGGATGAAGGAAAGAGATAGAGGAGCTTTTAATGGTAATGAATCAAGCCTGTTTATAATGGAGAGGCCCATTACATGTAATCTCTTGCAGGTGACCTGCATACACTCAGGCATAAGACATTTGGCTTCCATCGATGATTAAAAGGACGGACACACACACACACACACACACACACACACACACACACACACACACACACACACACACACACACACACACACACATCACAAATATAACAAGCTTCTGGATGAAGAGGCAGATCTCAGCTCAGGCCATCAGTATTCTGCACTGAGTGCAGATAGGTAAATAGTAGGAGTGAGATATATGTAGCCTAGCTCATGATAGCCACAAAAAACAGCCACACAAAATCTGTTCAGAGGTGGCAAATATACACTGAAAACCAATGCTGTTTTGCCAAACGAAAGGCATCAATGTTTGCGGCTTCACTACAGTAGTCTGAGTCTGTCGACCAAGCACTTCCATATATCAGGGTCTACTCACTTGAAGGTGTATCTTTGGGATAAAAATATGAAATGAAGCCAAAGAACTAACTCATTAGTTTCCTCCATGTACATCTCTGTTGCCATACATGTATTTAGGAATGTATAACATCAACCCACAAAGAAAACATTTGGTTTAGTATAAAAAGAAACCAACCTATTCAGCTTCCAGACTAGCACTTATTTCTTTAGTCAAAGATAACAGAGATTACGTGGTAAACATTGATTCCATTCCATTATTTCTAAGCACGATTCCTTGCTAACATTGATGTTAGCTGTTTCAAATTATATGTGGGCTAGCTTGCCAGCTTGCTACCTTTCCAGATAACAATGTTATCTAACCATGGAATTTCTCCGTTTGTGGAGTTTATGTGACTTGTCACAATGAGGGAATACATTTTTTGTTGATTTAATGTCAATGGGCAGTTTACCATTTGCTATTGTTGTTATAGCTACTATTCAAACTACAAATTCAACTTTTGAATACACAGGTGGATATATACATATACTTTTGGTATACAAGTACATACTATGGCAAGCGCTGGTTGATTGAGCCAGTCACAAAAGCGTTTGTCGACTTTTAACTTGTAGTGGAAATGCAAATTAGCTTGGCAAAGGCCCGGCTCAGTACAGCCAAAAGTGCCTATGGAGAATGTATTTATAACCTCAGGGCTAGTCATACTAATTAGTGAACAGAAGTTATTATTTCCAAAGTCTATCCCTTGCAGGCAATTTTAAGTGCCATGACTTGATAAATATGTCAGCTTGATTCTGAATGTAACACACTCATTTGAACGATGTAAGTGACAGTAAGATACCCAATGAAGAGAGGAGAAAGCAAAAAGGAAAGAAAGATCTTTTGCCCTAGAGTTAATACTGCATTTTATGTGTACAGTCAGATACAACCTGAAAACACTGATGGGGAGGCCAAATAGTTTGATGACACAAAAATGTTTTACGAAAACGCAATCGTATAAAATAACGATCTCTAAAATGCATATTGCACTGTGAAGCATTAATAATTAATAACTGTCTTCAAAACACCAGAGATGTCTGGCCTTTGAGAACTACAACATTAAGGACATACATTTCCTCTAGATTAAGATTTGGAGAAATTCACAATGTAGGCTATCATGATGCCATGGTAACACAGACAAAATACATCCCACAGTACATCTAAATGACAGACAAGAAAGTAATGAGTCAGATAAACTTTCAAATGTGAATGGAAGGTATGTTGCTAGTTAAATTGAATAGGACTCCCTGTTCTGGCTCAATCCTATTTCAACACTTTGCTTGAGATGGGCTTGCATTAGGATGAGCCGGATCCGATGTTCTTTGGGCAGATTTTAATTCTGTTGCTGTTATGTCTATGTATGTCTATCATTACTATTACAAGCTCTAAGCCACCCTTTTAGTCTCATTTCAAAATCACATAACCCTATCTCTATCCGGCTCAACCCACGGCCTCCTCTCTCTCTCTTCCCTACCCTGCATAGTGCTACCTCATCCTTGCCCTGCATCATTCTTCTCCCTGCTCTTCCTCCATTCTCTGCACCTCTTTCTCTGAAGAAAGCCGGCTGCAGCCAGTGCTGTTCCCAGGGGAGCGCTGAAGCTATTTTAAATGATGATCCCTTCCCTCCATTAGACCCGTGTACTGTCTAAAGATGAACAGTGGCCATTGCTATGAAATGAGGCTGTCTACCTCCCTTTGGATGCTCATCCTGTTTGCCTCAGTGGCCCTCATTTCCACTGCTTTATCTCCTTCTGTTCTCGGGGATGACACAGTGGTAGGCAAATGTTTATCGGTGTGACGTCTGTGATGTGTTTGTGTGTGCATCTCCCTTACTGTTGCTCTCTTTCTTCCTCATTGCGCTCTCTCTCTCTCTCTCCCTGCTTTTCCGTCCTGCACTACTCTCTACATCAGCACACATGCATCACATGAATATGTCAGTGAATCCACCCTGTAGGCTGCAGAGAGAGAGAACATCATTCCTCACTTTTCTACCTCTCTTGCTTTCTGTCCTCTTCCTGCATCCCTTCCTCTTGCACGCTACGCTCCCTGCCATATTTGTCACCATCCCCTGTAAATACTTCATTCAGCAGCTCAGTCTGATGTTGCTATGTTGGGTAGTGAGGTGTTCTAGTGAGGTTGTTTCCATCTGTTCTGCGCTGGGAGGTTTGGCTGAGGGAAGCAGTGCTAGTTTCAGTGCCTGTGCACTGCTGGAGGGATAATCAATGAAAAGGTGGATCTTCTGCTTGTCTTGTTTTTTTTCTGTCTGTTTAAGTATAAACAAGCATAAATAAACGGTGGTGGACTTCATAGCACACATGTAGAACAACTATTTCAGCAAGGCCAAGTGGTTGAGTCCATGCATTAAATAAACAAATGATGATTATGAGGACATACTGTTTTTTTCTACTGTACATGCAGTTCCATTGGCTGTAATATGTGGCTGCTCAGCGGTGAATATCATTTGTTGCTATTTACTGCTAGCCTTAAAAGGTCACACTTCCTTGAAGAAGGCATCCAAGTCTACGTCACATTTGTTTCCCTCTGAAAATGTTTAATCTCATTTCATTATGTTAAGCTGATCAAATTTGATGTGACCAAAACAAAGATGGCATGCATGACCTATTAAGATTGCAATTCTATTCAGATAAAAGGGATTTATTTGCAATTTTATATGAAGAGCCAACCAGTAGTCATTAAGTCTTGAAACAATACTGTTCTGTTTCTCCTGATTTCTTGTTTGGGTATATATTCAAATGAACACAAACACAAACCAGAGCTCACCAAATCCTCATTAGTGCTGCATGACTCAATTAGGTTGTTTGGTGAAGAGAAAGGAGGGGCTTTGAAAAAAACTAAATTATTAATAAGAGTGAAAAACACAGGAGCAGCTGTCGTTGCTGACATGGTCACAGAGGAGAACATTTAGTAAAAGGCTTAATGGTGAGGTATCTCAAAAACATACATTTCCCTAAATGCTTTAAAATCGTTTGGAGAATTAAGTATGACAAGTAATATTAAGTCCTAAAAATAAATACATTGACTTCTGCCTACCTCCCTCTCCACAGACGACAAGCCTATCAACCACTCAAGAAATGGTGCTTTGGTTTGGAGATCAGCTGACTACGCAGTTTTCATCAAAGCTTGAATATGCCCAACCATGACTAACTCATCCCATTTGTACGTTCATTAACCCACAGCACTATCTTGGCCTCAGAAAAGTCGTGCCCATTCATGCCGTCCTGCTTGGAGGTAGGAAGGGGGTGAGGGAGAATGGGTTATAACATCCTAAATGTTGGCTTACCCAGATCATTCTAGTTATCGGGGTCCTATAGAATGTTAATGCTGAGAAATTACTCCTTTTTAGAGCACACGTTTGAAAAGACATTTGTCAAGCTGTCACATTACATCCGCTATTTCTACAAATGCATTATTTTAGAACTAGAATTAGAATTAGAATCAGTATCATTAGAAAATATTTTGATGGAAAAGGGCATTAGACTTCTGAAATAAATATTTAAATGACATACTATTCTCTTTTATTAAAGGTCTGATTACCCTAACCCTAGCTTTTCAGTCTGTTACGTACATCATTTATATTTATATAAATAACAATAATATGAAGATTGTCACTGAACTCCCAACATTGACCTGTTATTTGATTGAAAGATATGTCTCCGTCAAAACATCTGAGACATTGAGGTACAAAAGCAGTGACTGCAGATGGGAAGACCAACCAGCTATCCTGTGGCTTTCAATCCGGATTAATACTTTCTTTTAAATCCTTTTGATGGCTGCACGGATTGCTGGACAACTCTTAATGAGTATTTGCTAGTGATCCTCAGGTCAGGCCTGGACTTTGCCATGGCTTAGTTTATCAGCTGGTAAGGTAGCTAAATAAACGCACACCACACACATATACCCTTTTTTAGTTAAAATCCATTTATATAACACCCTAAATGGTCTATAGAATGTTGCCAGGGTTGGAATAATAACTAGCAAGTGATTTTTCAGATAAACAATCACTAAAAACTTAAGCTTTGAAACAGAAGTACCGCCAACATACATTCTGTCCTTTTTTACTATAGTATATGACACCACCAAAAAACATATATATGCCAATTTTATCAACTGGCTTGTCTAATCACGTCTTATTAATTACCAACAATCTTACTCCCCATTCCTCAATATATATTACTGGATATGGTCAGAATGCCAAGCATTTCAGTTCAGGGAATCAGTAGAATTATAGAGCCTTAAGTCAATGTGAATCTATATAAAGGTCCAGTATCAGGAAAATTGAAAAACATGCGAGATGGTCATTGATGAAGAGAACCCAAGTATTCCCATGGGCTCCTGGAAAGATCCAAAACAGTGAAGCTGTTTCATTAAATGAACTGGACTACAGGACCGAAAAAATCTAGTCTAGTTTAGTCTGAGCAGTTGGGGTCCTGTGCTGATATCTGCTGTGAGAAGTGACAGGGAGCCTCCACTGAGTGATATAATCAACCACAGCCCAGTGGAGTGAGCCATGCTTGGATGGCAGCACTGAGCTCAGAGCCTCCGAGCCTGGGGCTCAAACCACTCCCTAGCCGCATAATTACTCTCTTCTAATGAGTGCCTCGTCCGTGCTGAAGAAAATGATATTATCCATCACATGGAGAGGGACAGACGTCTGTGGTGGCACCAACAACCTTAAACAAATTAATGCTTGAGGGGATTCACAAGTACTGTTAAATTAAAAAAAACAGAGATGATACCTTCAACTGATAATTGTGATCAAAGATACATAGTGTTGCCATATGGATAAAATATAACCTAACAGTTTGAAATCATCTGAAAATTACATTTTTATTTCTATTTCACATGAAATAGCAATTATTGTCATCATTAGTGTGATTCATAAGGCACGGCTTCTTCATCAGCTACAGCCCAGTGTCCACTGATTATGTACAGTGAGTCAAAGCAAAACAGTCCAACTGTATCCCATTATTATGGAGCTGGATTTCCGAGGAAGGTTATTTAATAGTGTTAAAACACATATCCCTTCTGTTGAAGGGTTTAGACATCTGCTCAGAGTCCTCCATACACTGCTGACCCAAGCACTTCAGACTTTCATCATTCATCACTCTCTCACCCAGGCAAGCATGAGTGCAACACACCTTGTCTGTTCACCATAGCCTGGAGTTGATCAGGATGAAATTGTGGGTGTCACTACTACCCACAAAACACTTCAAGTCAATCATACACACACACACACACACACACACACACACACACACACACACACACACACACACACACACACACACACACACACACACACACACACACACACTGATTTCAGCCTTAATGTTATAATAAAACTACTAAAATCTGTCAATAAAAATGCTGACCTCTGGGCAAATAATTGGAGCCCATCCTTTGAACTGGACTTAAGCACAGTTTCAGGAAAGATGAATGACACAATACAAGAGCTATTGATTGGCAAGCAAACTGAACTAGACATGCTGTTCAGCGAGACCTTTCACATTGTAATCTGCAATGTTAGCTTTGCCAAAGCTATTAATGCATCTTTCGCACAGATACACAAACAAGAATATTGCATAACAAGCTTAGTAGAACCATGCTAAAGCCCAACAGCTACAGAATGAGATCTAGCTGCATGCAAAACAAACTACTACTAGATATAGGCCCTATGGTGAATCTTCAGAGAAGGCCTGTGGCACAGATGAAGCCGATGAAATGTATCTCCCAAGGAAGGGGAAAGATCCTTATCAAACACAAGGCACTACTGTAGCGGGACTCATGTTATGTCATTTCAATAAATAAAACTATATGAATAGAAGAGTGTAAAGTGTATGTTATTGTGCTTGTCTTGCTCTTTGTGATTTCAAAGACTCAGTCCAATAAACTATTTTGTAGGAATGAACTGCATATTCCCCAATTACAATTTTTGGTGACACAATGGGATTTGAGAGTTTGCTGTAAATTGGTAATGCAACCATCTCCAGTGCAGGGAAATTGCCAATTATATCCCATGAGACTCCTGAGAAACCTGGCCCAAGACAGACCAGACAGCTGCAGTTCAAATCAAGAATTCCAGATTTGATGTAGGTCTAATATTTCACACAATTCACATTTTTAGTCCAAGAGGGTGGTCATCTCGGTCATTCGGATGACAAAGACATAGCCTACACTTAAGAAGTCAGAGGAGTGATCTTTCACTTTTGTACGGATAAATTAGACATCTTATTCAAGCATGAAACAGGTACTTCTTGCAAACTAGATTCAAATGCAACAATACAATAATACAATAAGACATGACCTACATTCACTACCATGGCTAGTTTTCACATTGCCCCTCCATATAATGGGAAAAGCAAACTGTTTACAGTGGAATGCCAATATTCTCCCAATTTTAATGTTGGCTGGTGTGTACCCATGCTTTTCCCTGGTTGGTTCACAAAAGATTATTGTAGATTTATAACAAACCAATAATGAAGGTCTTAATACCCTTTGAGCTTGATACATCAAAGGCATCCAAAATGAATCCAAAATTGTATGCTATATCAAAATGAATCAATCTTAACACAAGTAGGCTAATAATCGTATAAATGAAAACATTCCTTCAGTTAATTTAGTGTGGTAGCCTCTTAAATTGCATGATAATTAATCCTACATCACTACAAAATGTTGAAAATGCTTTCGTAGGGTGATCCTCGTGAAAACTCGTGCACAGTCAATCAAACAGAAGGTAGGCCATAGCTTGTGCTGAAAATATTTTTTGAGCCTATATTGACAATAACTGCCTCAGCCAGCTTTCACTAAGAGATAAGGTATTCACCTGCCCCACTCGTCTCTTATACAATATATATACTGTATATATTTATATAAAGCATATATTGACAAAGTGTTCAAACGGAGCACTAAACAATGTATTTCGAGAATAACTTTGAATTGCTTAATGCGACTGGAGTATACGTGAGAGAGCATCCAGAAGAACCGCACAGCACCACAATAAATGGCCTTCGTGAAAGACGAGATTCGGAAGCATCATGAAGGGAATGTGCAAAACTAATTTCAGAGGCCAAGGCCACTTTTCACAAGCAATGAAATGCATAAATGAACACCTCATTGTAAAAAGACAAATTATATATGCGCAAAGCAAAACAATATACAGCCTATAGGTTATGTCTGCAGTATTTAGAAAAAATATATAGTATGCACTGATCGGTAAGTTTACATTCACCTTAGCATGTTGTCGAATGAAATGCTCATGATAACAAGCTGCTGCCGTATAAAATCACTTGAGTAGCCTAATTAGGCTGTATGACCATTTGTTGTGAAATTTGGGTGCAGGGACATGCGCTGCACTGCCACTGTGGCGAGAAAACAACAGTGTCCGATGTTCAGTAAGATTTGAGCGGTCAGGACATTGAGCCATCCCAAATCAAAGAAATGTTGACTCATTAGCCTACTGTAGTTGTTGTTTTGAAACAAATCAACATTGTGGGTCCATGGCCGTCACAACATACTTTTTATTCTCGCTGTTCTTTTTCGTACTACCATGGCTATCGGTCGACTTCATTAACCTTCGCAGCGATCAATATGCATCACCCCACCCTTCAGCAGGTTCCCGCATCAACATCACCCAACGAACCTACCATTCCGTGCCAGCTGACCACAATCCCAGTCCGGTGACAGTCCTGTTCAAAACATCCCGACGGCCGACATTTGCAGACCTCAGTGAGGCGGAATTTTAGTTTACGACTGTAAAAACAAGGAAGTACCCACTAATTAAAAGGGGTCTAAAACGGAGACTGCGATGCTGAATCACTCCTCGCTCACCGCCTTGGAACCATTGTGCGGGGAGATGCTGGCTGTACCATTGTGGAGTCAAGCGGAGGAGAGGTAGAAAAAGGGCTTAGGGAAATGGGTTGCTGTAGCAACAGAAAGGAGCACACGTGACGTCAAGCCCACAGGAGTCTCTTGTGTGGGGGAGAGAGAGAGAGAGAGAGAGAGAGAGAGAGAGAGAGAGAGAGAAATGAGAGAGAGAGATCGCTCTAATCCTACACCGTCCGCGTCCCAGCCAGTAAGAGCCGTGCTTGCGCGCACATGACCAGCCTGCTCGCGGGAGGTGGGAGGAACAGCGGTGATGTGCCCGCCTCCCCCATCCTCTTTGTCAGCCGAAAGACACTTCTGCCAATACCCTCTATGTAATAACATATTTCTAAGAGATGCCTTTACTGTGAATGGTAGGCAAGCATGGCCTTGGAGAGGCAAGAAGCATGCCTCATTGACCAAATGTCTCTCATTCTGTCTCAAGCCAGTTTTCTTATGTATGCTTAGGTCTTGCCCACTACGCAAATGTTTTGATGTGATATGCCAACCATTGCTACAGATTGGTGCATACGTGGTTTGAGTCCTGATCCACACTGAATATTGGTCCCTTGTTGCCTTGGGTGTAAAATGTCAGAATGGCCCACCGGGAAGAGCTTTTGTTTTGTCAAAATTGCTTCAGAAGGGGTAGCGTTCATATGCAGGAAAGAAGCTAAGCATAGCAATAGAAGATTTGTATTAAGTAAGTAAGTGGTGTCCTCTCACAAGGATTATAGGCTTGTATCGCAGTTCTCCTTTGCTGCTGAGCTGTAGTTTTGATATTCACGCTACCCCTTCTGAAGCAATTTTGAAGGGTCCGCTAATGTCTTGGCTGACAGAGTGACAGGATGTGTAACCAATCAGATCTATGATTTGCTGTGCGGGGTGGAGGGGTTACATTATGGCTAACAACTTCCTAAACAACCCAGACAGCAAAAGGCCCAAGGACCACTGTAGGCCCACTGGGGACAGGGCTGGGGGTCCACTGGCCTTTTGCTCATCGCTTTTTAGGACGTGCCTCTGGTGAGTTACATACAGGTGAATTAAATAGACTATGCCAAGGATATGATTTAGAATTTCCAGGAATTGCTAACATTCTACGTCATTTTCTTAATATCCTCCCCCGCCATTTAAGATGATCGAGATCCGAGAGCAGACCAAACGTATACATATATGCTTGCTATCTGGGGACAAGAGTTGCTGTCATATCAACTATGAGCGGTATGTTATAATGGCCTGTGTTCCTGGTTAAAAGTTCATTTCACACACATGTCTATGAAGGCACACAGACAGCTGAAGATACGACTTTGTACAATCTAATACAAAAAAATAAGTATTAGGACATACACGTTGTGAGTGCATGTTTTATTGTCATGAACCTACAGTGGTGTCCGTTTTTGCAATACAAAAACCAAAGGCCCTAGGGCTGTCAGGGCCGGTCCAGCTTGCTGCTCAACATTTGCTTTTCTCTTTTATTATGACCAGCGCTGGGTGATCGAAGATCCACATGGATGATACCGAAAAGAAGCTTTGTGTCTCAAGGTGGCTGTGCCTCTAATGCCCCCTGAGGTGGGGTAAGCTCAAAGCCCTTCTTGGGCAATAGCTCAACAACCGTTTCACCAAAGATTAGGACATTTGTATGGCAAGTTGGCCTCTAGGAGGCACATGACCCCAGCTCATTACAACTCTTTAATGGAGTAGCACCACCTAGTGAATAAATATCAGTGCAAAAATCTATCACTTCAATAGCCAATATCTTGTGATGTAAGGGTTCAAAGTTCATTAAATGTTTTTAATGATGTTTGTCGTGAATTTTGTACATGGGGGCGCTGCAAATGACACATTTCAATATATCAAGAATGGCTTGAGCTAAATTTTTGAAATTTGGCACACCAAATTTCCTCCATAGGGAGCACTGCACCTGACATATTTCAATATGTAGGCTAATAAATAATAGCATATTAAAGCTATTATGCCCAAGAATTCATCCATAAGATGCCCATACACCATGTTACACATGGTTTGGTCTATTTTCAAAATGAATTTAATTTTAAATCCCGTAGGAACATTTACAAAATCATTCAATCTTTTGCTACTTTTGGCCATTTGCACATTGTGCCTGGAGCCCGATGATTGCTGTTGCAGCTATTTCTTTGTTTATGATATAGTATATACCTGTCCTGCCTGGTGCACTGTTGCACACCCTTTTAGTGTACAGCCGACACAATCACAATGTTCCTTTAATATTTAGAAACCGTGGGAATGTTTCCTCTAGAGTGCTGTTTCAGTAAATAACCTTGGTTTATTGATTCAAAAGTCAGTCATAATGTGTAACTGCACATTACTTTAAATCGACTATAAAAACTATTCACTATAACTCTTCACAAAACAATTAAATATGGCTTAACATCTTAAGGTAGGATCATTTTTCAATCCTTTTGACTGGAGGCCGTGTATGTGGCCACTTCTGACCTCTTTAGACACTTAGCAGCCCATATTCGTACCAGCATCCTTGTACTGTTTTTAACAGTACTAGTGTAAATGTACCTTCTTCTGTTTATCCAATTTATGGCAAGTTTGTTTCACTTAACCCTTTAACTAGGATATTTGCTACATGAGACATTTACATCATAATGATCAATACTTGAATACCTGAAAAACCTGTTGTATGCAATCTGACACGTTTTCTGCCCTCTGGTTGATTACCTGTGCACATTACCTGTGCACCGTAGGCAGTAGTGGGCCTATGAATGCTATAAACAAACAAGCTGCCTTGACGAAGTAATGGTGCGTTCCATTAACCTCAGAAGTCAGAACTCAGAGTTGGGGATGACATCACACCCGAGTTGATTGCGTTCCAGTTACCAGATGTTAGCAAAACCCGTTGATAGCATGCATTACTCTGTATTTTGCTGTATATTGTCTTTGTATTGCAATTCATGATGCTGACAAAAAGATCATACCTCAGCAACTCTTTGATGACACAAAACTTAGCAATGGACTCAGGATCCCCTCCTGAGGTGGTGCAAAAATGTCGCCGTATTTGACTACTAGGGACTGTAATGAGCACACTTTTTTTCTACGACAAGGTGAAATATTTTTTCCTGTTTGGAAAGTTCCAGTTTGGAAAAAAAGAACCAACCCACATGAATTCTTTATTGTATTTGTATTGTATGATGCTGACCATAATATCATATCATATCAGCCCACATGATATATTTAATTGAATTCAAATTGAACAATATTTGTTTGTAAAATATTTTTTTGTGATCAGTGAATGGCCAAGAAGGCCTGTTGTATCAAATGTGATACAAAAACATTGCATATGTAAATCTTTTTGTCATTTTGTCTCAAGGTCCAATAAACACTTCTACTTTACATTACATGTGTGTCTTTTCCTATATTTTTCAGTACTGTTTTTATTTCCTAGTTTTACTTAATTCTTCTCTAGTTTTGTGAGTAATCTGTGGCGGCCCCTCCTTTCCACCAACACGCCTGACTCTACCAGCGATATTTAAATTGATCACTACTTTTTAACTACACACGGAAACACGCACACACGGATCCATGCACCAGTTGGTAATGTTTGAAATGTAGCACGGTGCCGGCAACCACGTCTCGCATTCCATCATAAAACATCACAATCACAATTCACTAATCCCTCTGTTACTTAACCATTTTCCTGTCACCATCCTAGCGATCGGTCATGAACCAGCCGATTCCGCTCCATAATTCATTTTCTGCATCTAGTCCATTAATTTTAGCACAACACAGACAAACAATGACATCTCACTCACTTCCTGGCCTGCAAACTTTCGGTCACCCACAAAACCTGAGCCCCAGAGAATTGCATAATTTATTGGATGATTGGGATAGGGGGAAGTGACTGATTTGTGCGGGGGTCATGTTCTAGTATGTTTAGCTTTGTGTAAACGGACTGGATAGTCCCCTACACATCTTGGTATGTTCCAATTTGGCTAATTGGAGCGCTTTATTTAAGCTGAGGGTTTTCTACCTTAGTGTGTGGGAGTCTAGAGAGCACTACATGTGGTAGTGTGATGAGAGGCTTAGTATTGTGATCGCTATTTTGATTGCGAATTGGGCTTTTTGTAATGAACAACCCTCTGGTTGATTTTTGTTTGTTTTTGAAAG
This sequence comes from Sprattus sprattus, assembly GCF_963457725.1. Classification (NCBI taxonomy): domain Eukaryota; kingdom Metazoa; phylum Chordata; class Actinopteri; order Clupeiformes; family Clupeidae; genus Sprattus; species Sprattus sprattus. The sequence goes on along the minus strand of NC_137909.1, from coordinate 4,323,702 downwards.
GATTTTTGTTGACTATGTCGCCGCACTTGTTTTTTAGCACTGTAAATCAACTTGCAAAATATTTCACGTCGTTTGCTGTGTTCCTCACACCCTCAACAACAAACTCAGTGAGTCCTGGCCGCCACCATCCTGGTGTGGAAGTCAGTCGAAGGCGCATTTTTCACACTGATACAGATATTTCTGAAAACTGAATTATTATAAACTGAGTCCTTAACCATTTTGAAAAAGACATTGCAGAAATATCAACCACATCAACCCTCCCCTAAATATAGTCTCATTCTACATTTTGGCACCTTTCTTTCTCCAATATGATCTCTTCTGAGAACATGAACAGGGTCTACTTCTTTGAATAGCTGAATGTTTTGCTTTTTGTTACCATCACATTGATCTACAGGTTTTATGAAAATGTAAACAAATTATGTAAACAACAACAAATAATCTATGTAGTTTTGTAGACACTAATGATTATGTTAATTAATGCCAGCATCACATCCTTTAAATATACAAAAGTACTTGCGGTATGAATAGCATCCCCTGTGTAAAAGGCATAATGAATTTCAACCGAACCATCATACACATGACCAATATTTTGGATATGATGCCACATTTCCTGATATGAGCAGTGTCATGCTCTACCCATGTGCAGTAACTTATATTACCCACTAACGCTGACTCTATCTGTTTTAGCTGAGCAACATTAGTTTCATGCCATTGCATTGATTGCAGTCTAGGAATATTCCATTGCATTCAAGTTGGGCAAGAGCTGTAGCTAAATATAGCTGTATGCAGCAATTGCGGGCCAAGCAACCAACAGCAAATGTTGGACAAGATATGAGTTCACTTCCTGTTTAATGGCTTTGACAGCTAACTTAATAGGCTGGGGGAAGACAATCTATGTCCTTATAGGCAAGTCTCACCCCCTCTGCAGCTATCTTAGCAACGCTTCCGGGCAAAGAAGATCAGGCTCCTATGTAAATGAAAGGGGAGAGACTCATAACTCGCTCATCTGCAGTGATGATGTTGCGCTGGACCATGCTGGCGCGCGTGCAGTCTTCATCTCTGGCTGTGAAGATGTCAGTGAACTGCTCCCGGAGCTCTCACAGCTAACCTCTCTGGTTCACCTCTCTGGTTCACCTCCGCACCTCACAGCTCTGCTGGGACAGATCCACAACAGCCTTTGTAGTTTCAGCTGTCGGCAGTGGTCTCTGGCAGCTGGCTTTTAAGCAGCGAGGCAGCATCTCAATGTGGTGGATGAAGAATCTGGCAGCGGTGGCTGGGATGTGGGGGCTCCCCTGGAGCAGGCAGTATTGATGTGGCAGTCTCTGGAACCAGCAGTTGTGCTGTGGAAGACCGTAGGCAGTTGATGGCACAGCAGCAGCTCTGACGACGGTGGTTTGGACGATGAGGCACAGGGGCTGGACACTTGCAGAGCGACAGTGGCTTGTCCATTTCTTGCTGGCCCATGGATCCTATTCTTCCCGGTCGAACAGGAGCACCACAGTCTCCATGCCGAGGATGATGGCTGCCCCGGACCCGTCAACATGGACTCCCCATTGGGTCAGCAGGTCCAGGCCAATGACGGATAGGTCCCAGATGTCGGTCAGCCAGAACTCGTGCACCAGCTCCAGGTCTCCAACCAGGTACGATACTTTAGTGGGACCCATGCGGCCAACCAGGAGGGGCTGGAGCCTGGAGTGGCAGTGCCCTCACTGCTCCATTCTGCCATCATTTCCCTCTGGTTGAGTGGCAGTGCCCTCACTGCTCCATTCTGCCATCATTTCCCTCTGGTTGAGTGGCAGTGCCCTCACTGCTCCATTCTGCCATCATTTCCCTCTGGTTGAGTGGCTCTGGCTTTTAGCGCAGGAGGCTAGACAATCGCAGTCCACGTGACCAGGCCCATTACACAGGTAGCAGCAGTAGGTCATTCAGGGTGCGCATAGTCTTGATGATGGAGGCCCAGCCCTCTGATCAGTTGAGTCATCTCCTCCACCCACGCCAAGGAGTGCTTCATCCCACCTCTGTACATCCATGTAGCACTTAGCTTAGAATGAGGCATAGAGAGGAAGAGATGTCAGCCAACATAACTATTCCCGTGCTCCGTACACCACACAGTCTCTTGAATTCGTCTTTATGAGCAGACTAGGGTAAACCCATACAATACGGAGCAGGAAGGATGGAGGTCTAATCTTGACACAACACAGTAGGTAAGGGTGGAGAAATCCGCTAATAAATAGGGAACTACACCCAGGCAATTACACATTGCTCACAGACTCTTAATGAAAACAAAAATACACGCTGGCATTAACAAAAGCGAGGAAACACAAACACATTCTAAAATGGAACATTCAAAAATTAAACCGCATTATGGGGGGAAGCATGACACACACATACACACGGAAATACACAATGCACCTGCATGATACAATAATTTTTGGTCAAGTGAAAAATACAACCACACGGCAGTTTGACTTACATGGCACAATCATTGGCCTCATACAGTCTTCAGAAGTCATTTAGTGCACAGCTCTGTACCCTCACAATAGGACATTAATGAAGAATTGAAAATAGTTTGAAGCAGAAGTGTAACATTTGGTCATGTATTTAACATAGGCTTAAGATAATTGACATGCTAATTGTAATTAACCTCAAATAATTAGTGTGCTTGCCCGAAGGGAAGCACACTATTGTTCTTCGTTTTTTACAATTTTTTTTATTCTAGTAGTTTTTCTTGCAGCTAACTACTCCTCGCCCGATTGAGATAGAGACGCCGTTCAAACACCAAAACGTCCGGCCCGATCCGGTGCAAGCTGCTATGACTTTTTGTGGCGGTACTCCTTGCCACTCCTTTTTTATTCCTCTTTTTCCATCACCTTTTTTCTCCATAGACTTGCATGGCAGAACTTTGAGGCATTATGACATCATAATAGGCTCATTAAACTGGCTTGCACCTGTGATTCACTGACAACTCTCACTGACACCTGCGCACGGTTCCTCTTCTCTCTCTGTCCCTCTCCATTCAACTGTATAACTAGGAATATTAAGAGACACCTTCCATACCAGGGCTCTACTCACTCATGCATACTCACTCATGTTTACTCACTCTTGCATACTCACTCATGCATACTCACTCGTGCATACTCACTCATGCATACTTACTAATGCATACTCACTCATGTTTACTCACTCATGTTTACTCACTCATGCGTACTCACTCATGCGTACTCACTCATGTTTACTCACTCATGCATACTCACTCATGCATACTCACTCGTGCATACTCACTCATGTTTACTCACTCATGCATACTCACTCATGCATACTCACTCATGCATACTCACTCATGCATACTCACTCGTGCATACTCACTCATGTTTACTCACTCATGCATACTCACTCATGCATACTCACTCATGCATACTCATTTGTGCATACTCATTTGTGCATGCTCATCCAGCAGGGAGAGCTGGAGAGCTGACACCTGCCCCAATTTCAAGGCACTTGTTCTCTCGGTCATGGCCGCAACAGAGCAAGCACACTCTCGCAGTTCGTTCACGAAACGCATTCTAGTTGCTACTAATGTTAACCTATTCAAAACTTACAAAGCCACATATATCTCTTCACCTCACATTATAAGGGGTGTAACAAATATGCACAGAGAACCACTGTAAATTACACTTTGACTTAACTATTTCTTTAAGATCACAATATAAAAGAATATTTGGTTAAGGCTTGGTGCCTGAGCTGTGCTTAAAGGACTCCTTCATAGAAAGGATAACACATAAAACATCATGATAAAACATTGGCATTTACTAAAAAACGCACATATCTGTTCAAGACTCAAGGTTTGGTTAATGTTAGCATCTCAGGGTTGTATTTCACAAAACTAAAGCAGGCATTCTGTTAAAGATTTCGTCTTAGGGCACCCATAGGGATATATAAAGGATTTGCAAAAGGTCTTATTTAGAATAGACTGATTTTAATGTGACACCAAGACAATGGAGAAGTTTAAGCAATAAAAACAATTTTACAGGTGCCATTTATGTACCGTGACAATGGTTTTGCCTGTTCCAAGGGAATGTGCATACACAGCAGTACAACAGTACAACAGTACAACAGTAACTCCTGGTACATTCATAAACTTACATATAGTATAAGTATTACTCCTGTTACATTCATAAACTTACATTCAGTATTAGTAGTACTCCTGCTATATTAATAAACTTACATTCAGTATTAGTAGTACTCCTGTTACATTCATAAACTTACATTCAGTATTAGTAGTACTCCTGCTACATTAATAAACTTACATTCAGTATTAGCAGTATATGTTTTACATTCATAAACCTACATTCAGTATTAGTAGTATTTGTGTTACATTCATAAACTTACATTCAGTATTGGTAGTATTTCTGTTACATTGATAAACTTACATACTGTATTAGTAGTACTCATATCAGCAGTATAGTAGCAGCTATAGTATTAAACCTAATCCTATGATAATCATAATTTGGTAAAAATGGTGAGGTTGAAAGTGACAGGAAGTGTTTTGATTAACTTAAATATTACAAGTTGCTATTTTCTTTATTTAGCATATTTTCAACTTTTGAATGAATCAGATCTTGACGCACACCACACATGTTTGCATGTTTTGCACTTAGTAGTGTCTTGGTGTTTGTATTACTTAAGGACGTAGGATCTGGTGTAGGGTGGAAAAGCAGATTGGCTTGCTGGAAAGTCTTAGTCGTTTAGGACAATTAAGGACCTATTAACCAATAAATGGAGCTAAAATCCCTGCAGAAAATAATGTCATTTTTGACATAAGAGCAATTTGGGTCTTCCTCGGTTTTTGCTGTAGAATGTTTGAACTGTGATAGCCTCAATGCACTTTTTAAATTGCCCATTAATTTCTCAAAATAGAAATACATCTCTCATAATCTCAAAATACATAAGGAAATTACATAAACACAGTGTTGTCAGTACCACTTAAATCCAGTCCCATAGAGAAATAGCTTTAACATTGTTGCTATGCCATGACATGCACAGTCCACTAGAGGGAGAGTAGATCATCAGAAATGTCAACAAACCAACCAAGGGAAGGAAGTACTTGAGGCAGAACAACTTCCTGAAAAAGAAATTCTTTAAAAAAAATCAAGGGAGACTGCAAGATTGAGGACAGATGTTGTGGGCATGTGCATTCTAATATATAAAGCAACCATATCTGATTTGCAATAATTGGACAGATGTATTGTAGGTGTCCTTTATTGTAGGATGTTTTGTTTGTACTTTGTTGTATTGCAAATAGACAAAACATGAAGATGCATGATATGTTCTGTGGTTTGAGGTTTGCTCAGTGAAGGGAGAGTTGGCTAATGGAACTGGACCATGTCTTTCACAACATGCCCTTTGATTTATTAGAGTGTACGTTCCCCAAGTACCCACACAATGTTCAAAACAGTATGGCACATCAAAAGGATATGTGAACTCATTTAATGTTATGAGTTGTCGGCTGGTGGATTTTTTTAGGCATTAAAACAAACGGGACTAATTCAATAAACACATTAGCTGATATTTGTGACAATCCCCAATATGTTTTTCATATGGCTAACATAAATGTGTCCTGTCCTCCTGTTCTCTTCATTTGTCTGTTAAACTGGCTCTGACTGGTACTGCCTGTGGTCAGAGAAATGTGCACAGCTGTTGGAAAGGTCCACAAAATTAAACTTTGTGGAGATTTTTACATTTGCTGAGAGAGCGAAAAGGACAAAGAACACTAAAGGCCTGTTCAGCAGCTTTCAACAGCCCAAGTACAGACTTGCTACAGTTATTCCACTACAGGTCCTCACTGAAACTCTTTCAGCTACCTTTTTTGGGAAACCATTTTCATGCGTTTTTCCCTGCTCTCCCCCTCCGAGCTGCAACAAAAGTGCACTAGGAAGCACATTTGCAAAGCTAAAGCCAGCAATTACCAAACCCACCAATCTAGGCAGGCCTCCTCCACCCCCTCCTCCTCTCTTTTTCTCCCCTCTTCCTTCCGGCATCCCTGTGGAGGTTTTACTGACCTTGGCCCGTGGCAGAGTGTGTGCCACCCAGACCCCCAGGGGCTTCCAGCCCACTGCTGAGGCAGGGCCACAATACACACCTTCAGACTATGTGGTTTTCATGGAGAGCTTTTGCACTCAGCTCAGCAAAAGGCCTGAGGTTTGATACACAACCACAAGGGTGAGCCTCTTTCCCATCTCTCCCACGCATTGTGCATTATACAGACCTGCGTACACCTAGCAAGAGATAAAGAAAATTGTAAACTAAAGCTGTAAACTCATTGTGTGGGTTGAAATCACGGCAAGTGATTGTCCTATTTGTGCTGGGCTCACCCTTGGTGAGGAACTTTGACCGCTGGTGAAGTTGAGTTCACATTTACTGGATGCCTCCTCTCCCCCTCCTTCCTCTCTCATTCTGGGGCCTTAAGCAAAAAAAATTGTGGTCTGTGTTTTAAAATAGCGAGCATTCTGGGGCTCTGGATTATGTTTCTCAGATAGAAACCGTTAAGGTTGGAGCTAAACAGCAGGCTGAGGGTGACATTTTGTGCCTCTGTACCCTACTATTTGTGGTGTGAAACTTCATTTTTCCCCTGTTAGTCATGTAATCGGTGTGGACACACTGCTTTATTGCAGGTCCTCTGTTTCCTTAAGCTTGCCTTGGGATAAGAAATATCTTGTTAACTAATTTAATTTTAGTGTGGCATTTATCCTGAAATAATTGGTTCTTTGAAGGTTTTCATTGCACAATATCTGCCTCAAGATTTGGTCTAGATGGGATACAAATGAGAGAACACCTACATATTCTGGCATATACATTTTCTTAATAATAATAATAATAATGCATTTTATTTGTATAGCACACTTTCACATACAAAGATGTCTCAAGGTGCTTAACAGGGTCACAATAGAAATTTAAAACAGTGCATTCAAACAATACAGAAAAGAAATAAAAGAAAAACAGAAACCATGACTTTAGGAGAAGGCAGATATAAAGAGATGGGTTTTGAGGTGGGATTTAAAAGAAGTGATGGAGTCCAAAGCCCTAATGTTCTCCGGGAGCTTGTTCCAGAGTCGTGGCCCCAGCAAGGAGAAGGCACAATCTCCCATTCTGGACATATTTGTCCGGGGAACTGCCAGAAGGTTTGCTTGTCCAGACCTAAGAGTCCTTGGTGTGAGATGAGGGGTGAGGAGATCCTCGAGATAGGCCGGACCGGTGGTGTTTATGGCCTTGTGAACAAGAAGTAGGACTTTGAAGTTTATTCTCTGGTTGATTGGAAGCCAGTGGAGGGAGTGGAGGACTGGGGTGATGTGTTCGGATCTCCTTGTCTTGGTGAGAACCCGGGCAGCACTGTTTTGAACATACTGCAGCCTCTGGATGGTTTTTGCTGGAAGACCAGCCAGCAGAGAGTTGCAGTAGTCCAGACGGGAGCTGATGAATGCGTGCACCTGCTTTTCTGCAGCATGTTTGGGAAGAGAGGGTCTCAGCCTTGAGATGTTTCTTAGGTGGTAGAATGAAGTTTGGCAGATGGATTTGATGTGTGCATCAAAGGACAATGAAGAGTCCAGCTTGACACCAAGGTTTGTGACGAGTGAGGAGAGAGGGGTGGGGTGGCCATTTATGGTGATTTGGGTGATACCAGCCTTTTTAATTTGGTGGGGCGTGCCAATAAGAATGGCTTCAGACTTGCCACCATTTAGCTGTAGTGAGTTGTTGCTCATCCAGTGCTGGATGTCATCCAGGCATTTGGTAGTCTGTGATAGTGCCTGTTGTTTGTCGGGTGAAGTTCGGATGTAGATTTGTGTGTCATCTGCATAGGATCTTATCCTTGATTCTAGGTACACAACAAAGTATTACCTTGTAGATACCGGAAATCACGATGTATCCTCATCCCTGCCTTAGAAGTAGATCTATATCCCCACTCAGCTCTTCAGATATTATATAAAATTGTACTGAGGGGGAGAGTGAGTGGACTAAGTAGACTGAGCAATATTAATTTTGAGAAGGAGCCGATATGTTGCCTGTCACTGTAAAATGATCAATGACGACTTGTTTTGGACTAACAAATGATGTTAGCGTAGCGGGCACCTTAACAAACTACATAGAGCCCATATTCAATACGTCCAGCACACTGTGATCTCTGTAAAACCATAGAGGCCTACATCTAACTATAACAACTTTTCGTGGTATTTTCCTCCCAGTAGAGGGTTTCTATAGTGACGCCTCTTGTTGCTTTTATGACGGTTCCTGCTCGGCTGCAGAGAGCCAATGAGCGGCGGTAGAAAGGTGTCTGGTTACTCCCAGTCCGGGGCGAACAGACAGGAGAGAGTGCATTTCGGAGGATAATGGTTACTGTTCGTCAATCGAGAGACACAGAAAACGCTCTATCACAGGTTTAATAAGAATCGTTTTTTTTAATGAATTATAGTTACTCTGTACTTTAGCCTATTTCTGGTTACCTGGATTCCTGCAGAGTTCGCATAATTTGGAAGTGATGGAAACCCGAATGGCCGAGTAGTAGCGCTTGCGAAATAAACCTGTTGCCAGTTCGACAATCCTGCCCTCCTATATTTTAAGATGTTTCATTGTGGATGTGATGCCGTGCCTACTTGCCTATTGGCACTTTTCTAGTTGGAGCACCAGCCTGTATCTTGTGGAAGCTTAGTTTTCATAACTTCCAGGTAAGTTCGCTCAGTATATTGTCAACAAACAGCCTGGGTAGCGTTTCTGATTTTATATTAAAAAAGTGGGAGCTAGCTTCGTTTCTTTTCGTGTAAGTTAGTATGATATCGCTTTGGGAAAGTTTTGAGCACAGGCCAAGAAATCTGTAAGAAATACAAAGTGAAAGAGAAGTGATTCCCCGTTTAGACCTTTTTGAAATAAGTGCTATATTGAGCTGCAACAAAGCCATTGAATGCGCAATACGGACTAGAATGGAATGCCAGTGAACTTAGTAGAACGCGAGCCTGTGCAACATTTTGAGAAGAAGGTATCGGCGGGGGAGAACAAAATATGCTGCTGCGCAACTTGAAATCGTTCGTGGCGCAGGCTAGATTTTGATGCTTGTGTGTGTTGTCCGCAGACTGTGCCATACACTATTAATTGTAACGTATTTGGCGCCCAGAGTGGCTGTTCATCTTAATTTAGCATAATGTACCGCAAAAGTAATTTGATCGTCATTTGTTCAACCAGTCTACTAGTGGTGAATTACTAGGATTTTTATTATTGAAAGTTTGTGGTTCTTTTCCCTCAACATGAAAACTTATGTTTCCCTGTTGGACGTAGCACAGCATGTCGCCTGGTACTCCATTCTAAGAAGGCTATTCTAGCTAAGATCAAGCACAGACTTGCGTGACGTTGACATTTGTTTCTCGCTTTTGCAAAGCTAGTGCTAAGAGGGCTAGGAGTCACTGCATTTGTTTTGATATTCTTCATTAAACCTATAGAGCATAGTGTTATGGAAAACTAGTTGTAACCTACTTGATCATTCTGAACATTTTAAACTAGGCCTACACTATAGGCTACTGACAGGTGTATTCATAAATGCTCTACATTTCAAGTGGACTCTTTCTTTATGGTTTTGAGTTCAATTTTATATAATTGGTCAGTCTTTCTGTTCTTGCACATTGGACAGAAGATAAATAATTGATTTAACCAATATGGACTGTTGAAACTCAGATAAAAAGACCAAAGACACACCATACTGTGGCATGCGTGCGGTAGCCTCATGGAAGATGCTCCTGAAACAGCTGACCTGTCACTGTCCAAGGAGGTTGTTGATACAGTCACTTCCCTACAGCATTTACACTGGAAGAATCAAAATAAATGGCCTCTACAGCTTGTTCCTCTGTCTGAGGGGCCATCGCTCTTCCGGTCCATGTAGGTGTTCTCAAACAAGCCCTTTGTTCAGAAGGCCCTGTAGAACCTGATAATGTAACAATTTCCTGATAACGTAATAACCCTGATAATGTAATAAAAAATCCCTCATAAGTCCCTAAAAGATGTAATAAAACCTGATAATGTAATAATACCCCGATAATGTAATAAAGTGCAGGTTAGCCTCAATTTTGCAAAACCTGATAATGTAATAATTACCTGATATTGTAATAACTTTGGTTGGTGCTGTAGCATCAGGTCTCCAGTTTCAGAGGTCCAAACAGTGAAGCTGTCCAGAGACCTGCTGCTTCACTATTAGCAGATACAGTATATATTTTATATGATTGCGAATGCACAATTTTTACAATGGTGAAAGGGATATTCAGTGGTAATCAACTAATAGAGAAATAATGAGAACATTTTGGTATGTTATAGACCGGCAGCTAATGGGCACATAGAACATTGAGTTTCTAAGTCCTCATTGATCATCAATAGCTGACATTTCGCTATTTGATTTATATCAAATTCTCTTTTGATTTTGTGTGGCAATGTCCCTTAAAAATTACACTGTACCAGGCCAATCAAATCGTCTTTTGTCATTCGTCAGTCGCTCGGATTGGTTGTAGCGCCATTCCTATTGTGTGGCATTGCGTGCAGAGGCAACTTAACAGACAACCGTTAATCCCGCCCACACTGAAAATCGTGTTGTGCCAGACCCTTGTACAGCTTCTTGCTGTACAGGTTTGGCTTGCGAGGCTAAAGGCCTATACCATTGGGATATGGCAAAATATGAGCAAAACAATAGTCGGTGGTTGTCTACACAGCATCACTACTTGGTCTGAATAACTGGTGTCCCAACATTTCAGCACTGACCAAAGTTTTTACAATATCAGGAATTTATTACATTATCAGGTTCTGCAAAATTGAGGCTAACCTGATAATGTAATAACTTCCCATTAATGTAACATTTTATTACATTATTGGTATGGCGATTGTTACATTATTGGGAAATGCACTTTATTACATTATTGGGATATTATTACATTATCAGGTTTTATTACATCTTTTAGGGACTTATGAGGGATTTTTTTATTACATTATCAGGGTTATTACGTTATCAGGAAATTATTACATTATCAGGTTCTACAGGCCCCTTGTGGATTTTGGTCTTACCTCTGGAATCCCTTAGTCAGAGAATGTTGATGCTAGCCAGAGGTGCCTGTGATTGGTCCTGGGCACCAAGCGGTCAGCAGGCTGGTTAGAGGTGTTGGTGTGCTGGGCTAGGGAGAGGCAGCTGAATCATCTAACTAGTACTATATCAAAGGACATGTAGGTCCTTTTCACATTAAACAGATAGGACAAAGATTTGTTTTGCCTGTGTTTTGTTGTATGGCCAACATCATTTGAGAACTCAATATGTGTTAAACTAAAAATGGAGAGAGAGATATTATGGCTGGAGCTGCTCACTGAGTGACGACCCTTGACTGTGCAACCTGAATTATAACCATACCTTTTCTGTGAATGTGTTGTTTGGGTCTTAGTTAATACCCAGGGCTCTACAGTGCGAGTATTTCACTCGCATATGCGCCTAAAAATAGGTACGTGCGAACTTGAAAAATTATTTACGAGCACAGTGTGCGAGTGACAGACAGTTGTCAATACAGCGCCAAAAAGTGAAGCATTCCATTGATTTCACATGGAAACAAGTGACAGGGTTGCGACCGATGTGAACATATCAAGATGACGCGCTGAACTTCCTGCAAATGAGAGCGACGATTCGCAACCAATGGGCCAGAGCCATATAAAAAGAGAGTACCGTAAATCCTCAAATAGTGGCTGGGGCTTGTATTTACTTAGGCTGCACAGCGCACCGGCCTTTATTTGGGGCAGGACTTTATTTCTTACTTATCTTCTGTTATAGAATTGAATTATTTAAATAATGGGCATAATTGCAGTAGGCTATGGAATTCATTGCATATGCGTTCAACACTTCCTGCACATCGCGTAACGCTTTAGGTCGGGCCGGGGTGTCAACGTAAAAAATAAACATCGGAATTAGGGTCTCCACTGTCAGTCACGGAGGAAAAGATTTCCAAAGCCTTGAATTAAATCATTTTTCTAGACACTATTATGCTTATCGCGGACTGAAAACATTTATTCAACGAGCTGGTTTGATATCCAGCCTAATTTTCTTTCTACCTCCACCTGCTAGTCGTAGCCTATCGCATTCCTCTCGGGTCAATGTCAAACTTCTTTGCTGCTTTTTCTCCCGAATGTTCTTCAGCAATCAGCATACACCATCTCTTTGAATTTAATATAAAAGTTACGTAAGTCTACTACTGCTTTATGATCCCTTCTGGAAAAAGTAACCTAGCCAACTAAAACGTTACAGATAAACAACAGTAGGCTATACGATACGTGCATTTAGGCTAAACATTCGCCTAGTAGTCCTACGTGGGGAAATTTCTTTTTTTTTGTATTGCAAACAGCCCATGAGATTAGCCAACAATATTATATAATATAAATATTAAACATGAGGAGAACATGTATTCTCATATATTTGAATGATAATTCTGTTAATCAAGTATTGCCTTAAATTATTATTTACATTGATTTAATTGGAATTCAGCTGTAGGCATGAGATCTGTATCTTGGAGACTAATTGCATCCACAATTTGGTACTGCAAGCTAGACTACTATGCAGTAGACACAACACAGGAGGTCCCTTGGCCTGAGAAGGGTAGGAGTTTAATGTGGCTATAATATGGAATTTTAAATGTGCCTAAAACTAGACAAAATTGTAACGAGTTTTCGAAAACTAGACTGAAACTAAGAAGGATAACTATGACTAAATGTGACTAAAACTAATATGCATTTTTGTCTTAAGACTGAATCTAAAATATATGCCAAAATGAACACGGAGATAGGGGACCCCATCATCTGCAATTAATTGTTGCTAGCTCTAATCAGATGTACTAACTAGGCTTATAAGAGAAGACTAACTTTGTATGCCAATGAACACCAATAACTAGAACTAATTTGACAGACTATAAACCAATGTGATACACGTGCTCTCTAGCTATACAGTAAAAGTGTTGCTTACGTTAGATACTGAATAATTTGATCAATTTACCAGCTAAATTGCTTTGGAATAACTGAACATGAATGGGGTTAAAAGTTGGAAAATACAATGTTTTGAACTATAGGTCGCAAATGAGTATGACATGCTTTGCTTCCGTGTAAAAAAAACCTGCTGTGCTCCTAAATTTCTTTGTGTGCTCCTACATTTTTTCATTTAGGAGCACATGTGCTCCTTGGGAAAAACCTTAGCGTAGAGCCCTGATACCTATTATCTGGCTTAATCCACTTGCATGCTGATCAGTGTGGTGCAGTGGTGTATAATTGTACAACGTGGGTAGACAGACTCTGCAGAGATTTCCTGTGTTATTTAATCTGAGACTCACCCAGACAAGTTGTAAGCTGTTGTATCACGTTAGCCTGACTAAAATGTGTCACAATGATTTATAGATGTGACTTCTGACCTGAGCACTGGCTGAGGCAAACCTGTTGTCTAATAGGAAATGATGTCTAGGTTTGGAGAAGACAACCACATTCTCATCATTTGATACCAGGTAGACAAGTAGCAGTGTTCCTCAATATACCTGAAAGGTTAAAGGAAAGTGAAAAACATTGGCGACTGCTCAGGGCCTTGGGGTTTTAGGCTCCTCTTAAGGCTAATGATGGAACCACTGGGAAGTATGGGGTTTGGAAGGAACATCACACACTGTGTGTGTGTGTGTGTGTGTGTGTGTGTGTGTGTGTGTGTGTGTGCATGCGTGTGTGTGTGTGTGTGTGTGTGTGTGTGTGTGTGTTTGGGCAGGGTAGGTTCAATCAGTGGGGGAAAAATTGAGTGGTTTAGCAAGACCATTCACTGCATGTCACGGTCCTCATGGCAACTGGGTGATTAGCAGGAATGGGCGGGCGAGGTTAAGCCAATGAGGGTTTGGGCAAGAGCCCAGAGAGGAGAGAGGGGTGGGAGGATATACCTGCAGGGGGAATGGCAGTGATGAACTCTTCCCAGAAGTGTCCTCTCTCTTTCTTTCCCTCTCTCTCTCCTTTCCTGTCACTGAGTCATGGCAACAGAACACTCTCAAGGTTTCACTCCCACATGAAAGTGATGGAAAATGAAAAGGAGTGGAATAGTACTGTAAAAAGTTGTCACATTTTGTTTTCTTGTTGGTCTAGTTTCTTAGCCTTGGCAACATTGCTTCATTGGTATGTGGAATGCACTTGACTTGCCCATTTCCCTGCAATGATATCACCTCATTTTTTTTATCAGAAAATACATGTAAGTTATAGGAATTGAAAAACAAACTATTCAAACGAACTTAAGGGTAATCAGTTCTGTATGTCCCATACACTACTTGAGCATCCATGTGTTGTGAAGTTGGATTGATAGTTTGCTTGCAAATCATTCTGGGAAAGACATTCAGAATGAGTGCACTGCCATTTCCCATTTCCTGGCTTGGCTTCTTTCCCCCTGAGAGATTTCCACCTCAGCTTGGCATTCTGCTGCTTATAGATGATTTTACCAGCCACAGCCACAAGCTGAGCCCTGAGACAAAATTAAAGTGTTTTTTTTTGGTTTGAGGTGTTTATGCCTAGCAGTTTTGAAACAATAGCTTGTTTTGACTTTTGCAAGAGACCAGATGAAGCCATGACGGCAAAGACAGTCCAAGTTGTGAAGAAGAGTGAACCTCTACAGTGATGCGACATTAGGTCAAAGCAGTGGTGGTCATGGGAAAAACTGAGAAAGCCCCTGCTCCACTACTTGGAAGATAGAGCAAAGCTAAACATGCAGGCCATTACCAATGACTTTTAAGAACTTTTTCAGCCTTCCAGGAACCGTCCTTTTAAAGAGGGGGAGGGGGGGGGAGGGGTTCAGCTTCCTGAGCTGTCAATCAAAGCACTTTCCCTTCAGAAGAAAACCACAACATACCTCTGCCCAAAGCCTAGACTCCAATCACGCTTTACAGATTATGCTTTTTAAAGCCCTTGCCTCAAAGCACCCTGTGACAAGGGGAACACAAATACAGCAAAGACCTGACCAGCTTCTTTGTTTGTGTTTGTGCCTAGTATGTTGTATGGGAAAACCTTGGAAACAAACCTCTCCTGCGTGTGTGTGTGTGTGTGTGTGTGTTGGGTGGGGGCTGTCTGCCCACTGTGGGCCACTCCCTCTAAGTCCCCCCACCTCATTATCAGGCCCTGCGATGTACCAATGGGAATGGGCCTGCCTTCTGCAGTAGCCCCAGTCTATGGGGATAAAAAGCATTCCAGTGTCAGGCTCTGTTGAAATAACAAGGGGAGGGCAGGGGAGGGGGGTGCTGTCGTAGAAACAATCATCCGAGAGGTCTTCCCCACGCTAACCCACTGGCTCACCCCATCCGGGTGAGTAACAATGCGGACTGAGGGTGTACAACTTACTCCCCCCACCTCCACCCCTCAATCAGGACCGCCGCTCCCTGTGCCCCGATCGCTCCTGAATACACATTCCTGCATATATATGTGGGCCTGGTTCAGCTTTGATTCACTAAACCATTTCAAGGACATGGCTGTGTGCTTTTGCATTAGGGACAGTCAGTGAAGTAATCGCATGGGATCAAATTACAATATGAATAATTCTGGTTGTATTATTATTTTATAATCTAGATGGTTTAGTCTGTTCAGCTGGATTTAGCTTGTATTCCCATTTTCTGCTGTGAAACAGAACCAAAGCTCCTCTCAGCACTTGGCCCCCGATCAATGCCTCTTAACCACACTGGCCCAGCTCGCCATCCAAATTGAGAGATTTTTTCCCTCCTCTGTTTTATATTTTCTGAACCACAAAAATGATGGATTGAATCTTAAACTTAGAAATGACACATCAGTGTAAAAGCCTGTGGAGAGGCTGAAACGCACGCACACCCCATCCCCACCTCCCTTCAGAGGGTCTGACTCCACAGTTCAATTGAAATGAGACTCACACACACTCACAAATGTTTAGGTAGCCACAGTTTTTTGCCTAGTCAGATTTAATCCCCCAAATGCGGGGCTTCCTATAGGACACGGCTGCGCCATGCAATCCTGGGATTTCAAGGGTTTTAGGGTCTTTGTCAGGGCAGCTGGGGTGTGACAGAGAGATTTGGTGATATAATGAGGAGGGCATTTCACGGCAAGGTGCTTGGTGCATTTGTTGGAATGTGTGTCGCTGTGTGTGGGAGAGCATAGAAAAGTAGGAATAAACTGTTCAGACACAATCACTGTCTTTTCACTGGCGACCAAAGTACAAATGGACCACTGATCATATAGATTGTTTATGTGTATGACATTTTTGTCATCCATAAAGTCACTGAGTCTACTGATATCATATTTGTGTACCAGTGGCCTTGCATAAAGAGTATAATTGGAGGTGCCAGAAACCACAATATATTAGCCCAATTTTATGACACTTTTGAGTCTGAAGGCTTCTCCTTAAACCTTAAAGATCTATTCTGGAAAAATCTTGACTCCAGCAGGGATAAAGGAAGTAACTCCTTGTCATTGATACCATCACTTGAATGACTCAAAGTGTGCCATGTGTTTTTTTTTTGTGTGCTCCACCTTAAGGTATGGCCTTTGATTGTGAAAGCTTCACACACTCTTGGGCACATAGAGGATGTGTGCATATGAACACGTGCGTGCGTGCGTGTGTGTGTGTGTGTGTGTGTTCTCTGTGTCCACTGGCCTCACAGCAGCCTGCTGCTTAGCCTCCCAGATGTGACTGGTCCCCCTGCAGAAGGCTGCTACAGACTGCCATGGCCTACAGACAATATTCCAGATGTGTGTTCTCTCTTTCAAGGAGAGGACTCACAGCGTTTCTTTCCCTCTCTACCAATCAATGCCTCTCTCGTCATCTTATTTTTTCTCTCTATCTTTCAATCCTGTCCTCCTTTGTCTTGAATAACCAATGAACAACATGTACCATGTGTTAACACAAGAGTTATTTGAGGGTTAATTGGCTGTGATCATTTTAATGCTATCTGGTAAAGGGCAGGAATGTAATAATAGATGGTCCTTGTTGCCATTGTTCTCAAGTGTGTCACAAGGTTGTAGGCCATAATCTTTTCCAGTCCTTCGGAACGTCTTTTGCTGATTGTCAAGTGTTTGCCTTCATTTAGCTCCATTTGTCAGCACCTGTGCTTTGTAGGTAGCCACATAGTCATCTGTAGTCAATACGCTTCAGTGAGGTAATGATATGACTTAATGATGTGTTATGATTTATATGGGTAACACTAGATCCACGATCATTTCTCTGGGACAGTAAGCATCTGACAAATGTCATGGACATCAATATTTACAACCCATCACAACCTGGCATCCCTACTTTATCTCAATGTATTAACTTTGTTTGGGAAGAGCTTAACAATGACATCATGACATTCTCCATAATTCCCCAGTCATACGCTGATGTACTGAACTGGCTAATCAATGATCACCTTGTTCTTATGTTTACAGTATGCACACCTTATTGCAGTTTTCTTTAATATTTATGGAAACAGTTTTAAGTAAAAAATCTAGTTCTGTACCTAGTGCCATATTTCTGGAAATAATAGTCATGGAAGTATTTCTGCTGCAGTGTTGTGTTCCCGTTGGTCTTTGTCCTTGTGTGTGTTCTTGTGCTCTAATAAGTGTTTGTGTGTTGGTTTAGGGAGGATGCACGTGTCCTTGGCGGAGGCACTGGAGGTGCGGGGAGGCCCACTGGAGGAGGAGGAAGTGTGGGCACTGCTCAGCCAGAGCGCTGAGAGTCTGCAGGAGCTGCTGAGGAGAGGTGAGGAGCGTGGCACAGCCTCTCTCATCGCTTCCAAAGGCAACCATACAGTTTGATTGCAGCAGGATTTATGTATTGTTTTGTGTGCAAGGGAGCTTTAAGATTTCAGACAGGTAGAGCTTTACTTTTCTTTGCTCTAGATCCAAAGCAGGAGATGGAATGTTTTTGGAACGCCAAGTGAATCTTAATAGATTTCAGTCTTTGAGGAATGCTGGCCTGGCAGGTCTTTACAGAAAGCCTGTGCTCAGTACAAGATATATCATCTTAACTTGGTGTTACACTAAATTTATAAATATAATTGTATACATACAATATATACAATATACTGACAACCAAACAGTTTCTATTATTGTGCTTGTGGGTTAGAGACCCAACATATTGTAGCTTTTGGTTACTGGCTCTGATGGCGTATGACATTTTGGGGAAAGAATGATCATTTTTATTGACATTTTGATAATCTAACACATTTTAAGCATGCAGGTTAAAAATATTGCACAGTCATGCAATGTAATAATCAGTATGCCATGTTACAGACTAGTAAAACTACTGTGTCTAGCTTACCCCACTTTCGAAGGGATTGGCTTCTTAAGGAGCTTGCATGCTTGGTATGTACAGTGTTGCTGGTCTGCTATGAATACAACTCACTGCCCAACACCGAGCGACAGATGCTAGCACACATGGGTTTTAGCCTCCTTAATAGCATGCCAGCCTCCCACAGCTGAGGTTGCGAGTTCAAATCCGGTGCCGGACTGTGCTTGTCTACACAGCACAGGTATTGGTGCTGTGACCCAGATTGGGAGTGAAATGGAAGCCAGTGGGTGCAGTGCTGTGCAGTGAGTTAACCTTACTTCACAACTCTTTAAGAGATGAGTACATAACTCTCCCCAACACCTCAAGGACCCATGGGTATTAGCCTCCTTGTTTCTTTGTCCTCTACCATGTATTTAGAAAGCGCCTGTGAAACTAGCTTCTTCAGTAATCTCAATGTCTATGTTTGCTCGCTAGAAACAAAACATTGTGTTGTGTTGAGTTGTTGGACACCTAGGATAACTGCTCTTCTCACACAGTCATCCAGACAGTCTATAGTGCTCTATCAATGAAGCCAAGCAATTTCCAATGGAAAACAAACTTAGTATTTGCCTGCAAAAAGAATATTTTAATGTGGCATGGGCCTCACTCAAGCTGTTCTTTTCTGAATTACCTCAACCAATCTTTCGCATCCCAGTTCAGTGGTCCATTCATTTAAAACCACATCTGTTTAGTTCATGTTTGTGACCCGAAAGCTTTAGGAACTCGTGTGTTTTTTTGTGAAGTCATTTTTCAGAGTGTGCTCACTGTTTTTGGCATTAGAGGAAACGGAACAGACAAAAATCGTCATAGTGTCATGAGCCCTAATACCAAACTCTACCATAAACAAACACTATTTAAGAAAAGTCTTGCAAACCACAGTCATGTGCCTCGGTGGATAGCACGATTACCTCAGATACAGAAGTTAATGTGGAAACACTGGCCGCTTGCTTGTTCGTTCTCTGAGCACTTCCATATGATGGCTTGGTATGTACTGTGTGGCAAGGTCTATAGCTGTAAACAGTATAAATGCACTAGTCCGACCATATGGTGAGTGATTAATATGATTAGGGCTACAGCTAGTGATTCTTTTCTTGTTTCTTAATGTATTGACTGTTAATCTGTTTCTTCAAACAATTTCAATCAATCTAATGCTTTTAGTGAAGGATTTGTGTATTTTTTGCCAATGGAAGTTATAAGCACTGTACCTGGTGCAATATAAATGTGAATGTTAATGATGTAGGTGCCATATTATAGTCATCAACAGGGCTAAAATATATATGTATTTAATCTTTTCCCCCATTGAAGTCAGTGCTTGTTTTTTGAGGCACCGTTATCCTCAGTTTCCAGCTGTGTTATTGGAAAACTGTCTGAGGCATCAGCTCAGCAAACGACAGCGTTATTGTACACAGATTAATAAGGCAACGGATACTTCTGCTGTTATGTTAAATTGGAGTGTCATGAAGACATATTTGACCCAAAAGTTCTGCCATCAACAGAAATTCATTACAAATGGGAACTTGAGAAGTTTTCCACTCTGGTGGATTGCAGCAGTCTTATTATGATTTAAATCACTGGTAGTGTGCCGATCTCTCCAACAATGTTCAGAAATAGGCACACCCTCTCATGCTGATGTGGATAGATCTTTTCCAAAAATAATGACAATCAGCCATCTTCAAGGAAACTGGTGCGGTCAGACTGACTCAGCCCAGCAGAGCCTTGGGTTCCGTGGAACACATCAAAGGCCTGATTCTTTGGAGACTCTGCGCCCTATTTCTCACACTGATAAGGCTGTTCACGCGTGTGTAGAGTGTGTGTGTGTGTAGAGTGTCTGATTGGTAGTGTCTGTGTCTGTGTCTATTTGTCTTTATCTGTGTGCGTGTGTGTGTGTGTCTGTCTTTGTTCTATTTTTCTATATCTGTGTGTGTGTGTGTGTGTGTGTGTCAATGTCTGTGTGTGTGTGTGTGTGTGTGTGTCAATGTCTGTGTGTGTGGCTGTGTGATGAGGGAAAGGGGGATCCATGTGTACGGACCAGACAATGGCAGCTTTATTGTCCTCAGCCTAGCCTCTCTTAGAGGGTTCAGTCAGCTGGCACCCTGGGCTTGAGTGTCTGCCAAACCCATCTTGACCTCAGATCATCCATCTGCACGCAGTGTACAGCTCCTCTGGAGGAAGGCTGTTCTGAGATCATCCATCTGCACGCAGTGTACAGCTCCTCTGGAGGAAGGCTGTTCTGAGATCATCCATCTGCACGCAGTGTACAGCTCCTCTGGAGGAAGGCTGTTCTGTTCTGAGTCGGCTCCCAGGGTCAATAGCCCATTGAGTCACTGCAGAAGCTGGTTGTGTGGCAGTGTGGGACAATCCTCTGGGTTTTCATGCATGGGAGCTTGGGCGTGGTGCCCCTGCAGTGTACCTATATCAGAGCTGCCCCCAGTACCCCCCCCCCCCCCCCCCCCCCCTACACACCCCCGTAGCGGTTTGGGGTAATTAAAAGCCTACCCTCCAGCGCTGCGGCGAATTCCCACTGGCATGTGTCATAATTCAGGGTGTCACTCCCCTAATCCCTTTGGCCTCGTTTGTATTGTTGTATTCAGCCCCTATCTGCAAGTGGCTTTGGTATAGAGTCCTTTAGTGAGAAAATGCTAGTTAAGTCAAGGGATCCTTTACTGAACATAAAGTGCTCAAAGGATTTGTTGTGTACTTGGGGCATGCTCTCATGATGTAATCAACTCCACAACTAGATTAGAATTCAGTGCCTGAGATCTCTGACACATTTATTTATTTATTCCAAACTGTGCTATCTTGCTGTTTTGGTCAATTCATCTGCGGGTGAGGGCATGAAACTTTGGTCTGTTAAAGTAGAAGTAGTAGTAAACTCGCTCTCAGAAATTGTTCTTTTGTGTTATCACGCTCATTCTGGAGATGTGTGATGTCCTTCTGATCGTTGCACAGACTGTATTGGTAATGTGTTGAAACCAGATCTTGTCAGGTGATTGTGATGTCTACCTACCATGTGTCGAAGCCAAATTTACACAGATCAGACGCAAATGTCTGTGTCCGCATATTCGTTTTATGACATGGATTCTTCAACCATAGTTTCATTATCACGAGTAGCACCAGTTATGTCCACATTATCGCAACATTACTATGCCAGACTTGCTGACATCCCTCCTTGTTTTTGATGGCTCACAGTTTGTGATGGTTTCTATTTTTAGATCAGAGCTCCCTAATTCCCCATCTGGACTTGGAGGGAGGGGAGGGGAGGGGGGTTTATGTCTTCCAGAGTTTACATCATGTTTGGACTTCATCTGATGTTTTTGAAGAGACAACTATCTTCCCTATGGCTGTGTTGTGCCATCTCCTTCTCACGGCCAGAACATTTGGAAACGCTAGTTCATGCCCCAAACCCCCCCATCCCCCATTCATGCCCCCTACCCCTCCACCCCCCTTCATACTTCCCCCCCCCCCCGGATTAGGAAGTGTGACATCATCAGGTGATGCTGACACAACATTGGGTGTTAACAGCACTGCCAGTTGCCAACAAGAGCCAGTGCACTCAATCAGAACATTCAGAGGGACTCCTCTCCAAGCCGAGTACATTCACTGCTACGTGTTCACAATGCAGTCCTACCACAGTCACAAGTACGCCACAGGAAAGCACTATTTACTTTGGGAATTCCACCCGCCGTAGATGTATTTCTTTCTTCTTTTCCCCATGACTCCCTTTTTTCTTGTCCTCTTGGAGTAAAGTTTGAAGGAAAGAAGAAGGCACCTTTCTTGACCAAAGCCTTCCTCTGCATTATTTTTTATAGGAGGTTAACTGACTTTTAAGTAGGGAGGTTTTCCAGGGAAGGCACTTGTTTGATTTGAAATGCAACTGTCTCTATTTTTGATGTGTTCTGTTCTGGGACAAAGAACCAGTTGTCTTCCTTTGCCTCAATGAGGCTTCTCAGGGTAAAGGCCTATTCAAGATACTTTTCATAGCTGTAGTCAAATCCTTCCATAATGCTAAGAACATATCTTTTGCTCTGTATGTTAACTTTTAAATACGCTTCAGGACAGTTGTATTTAATTAGCAGACAGTTTTTTCCTTTATTCTGTCTTGAGAGATGACACTGCTCTACAGATACAGTATGTCATAGGAATAGTCATGGATTCCAGAATAGAAGGTCTATGACATAAAACCTTGAACCTTTTGGATCTGTGTGCTGATCATCAAACAAGAATGGTGCACCTTCACAGTAAACCCCTATCTCTTGATTACCTAGTATACCAGACTCTTGCTTAGACTGCAAGAAGCTAATCCAAGGCCCTTATCAGCAGAAGTATGACAGCAACTCCACATATGAATAGTTGTGGGTAATGAAACCACAACAGTAGTGTAGTCCGTGTATATGTCCTTTTTGCCCGTGCACTTACTCACGTTTAGCTCTCTCAGTCCCTCCATTGTGGGTCATGTTTGCTTTAAGCAGGTTTCTAAGCTTGAGGGCTGTTCTCGTGGCAGATGGTGTTTCTCCATCATCACTGAGTGAACAGGGCAGAGGCTTGACTGGGCACTCTGGCATTCAGTGTTGTCCAGAGGGACGTCATGCGCCATTCATATAGCTTATCCTAATAAGCCGCTCATCATTGACCTCTGTGCTGAGCTAGTGTTTGTTTTCTTTTTTTGTATTTGTGATGATTGATCTGGATTTGCCCTCCTCCCCCACAGATCCCTCTGCACTGGGCTTCATCATCTCCCCCTGGTCCCTGCTGCTCATGCCCTCCGGAAACATCTCCTTCACTGACGAGAACGTGACTCAGCAGGACCTCAGGGCCTTCACAGCACCGGAGGTCCTCGCAGGACTCAACTTATCCTCAGTGTCTGACATTGAGAAGGTACAGCTCTGTCATCCTTGGGTCTCTCACTGTTGCTTTTGCATTATACTAATATATGTGCCATGTGCAACATTGTCTCAATACATCTTACGCAATGAATTGTTATCTGCCATTACCAAGAATCGTTAAGGAATGAGGGCTATGGCAGTAGTGTTGTTCAGAAAGCTGCCCTGTGCTCTCATCAGGCTCAGCGTGTTCTGCTGCTGCTGTGGTTCTGCAGTCGTGGTCGAGTGTGGCTGTAGCGTTCAGGGCCGTGAATGAGGCTCTGTTCTCTCCAAAAAAGAGGAGGCATTTTTTGCATTCTTTGGCAAACCTAGAGTTATTCTTTCCCCGAGCCTGTCCAGGCTGAGGGAGAGCAGGAGAGGAGAGCTGATCGCTTTCAGGGAAAACAGCAGAGCTGTGAAGCAGGGCAGGAAAATGGAAAAATGTTTTGGTGTGTTGTGTTTCAGGTGAAGGCCCACACATACATGCACATTTACCACACCTGGGCACAGGCAAACACACAAGCACACTAGGATGAGAAAGAGTTCCCTTTCACCTTGGACTCATTAAAGAAGGAGGGGATCATGGGCTCAGCATGCAGCTCTATGTTTCTGACAGGGTTTTTACAAGTGTCACTCATTCATTTACGAAAGAGGTCAATTATTTCGTGTGTGTGTGTGTGTGTGTGTGTGTGTGTGTGTGTGTGTGTGTGTCTGTCCGTCCTTCCTTTTAATCATCGATGGAAGCCAAAATCCAAAAACAGCACAATGGTTTACAGCACCAATCATTTGGTTCTCTATTTATTTCATTTGCACAGATGCACATGTACTCCCTTGGTATGACCCTGTTCTGGGGAGCTGACTACGAGATTCCTCAGTCTCAGGTAAGTCCACCTGAGGCCCGTCACCAAACCCAGTCCATTTATCACTCAGCTGGTTTGTATGGCTGTGGCCCACAGGAATGCAACAGAGTGACTAACTCATGTGGGTCTGCATTGTTCTTAGTTTGGCTTCATTGTCTCGTCTCAGCTGTACTTGGCAAGCGTCTAATTATAGGTTTCTGTTCTCCAATCCAACTGAAAGAAGGTGTCATCGGTTTGGGCTTGTAAATAAGCACCAAAATAGAATCCCTTTCAATTACACGTCTTCCCCCCCTTTCATTACTCTTCGTACTTTGCTTTTAGTGTGAGTCTCGGTTTTGCATAGTTGAGTGTCCTGTCTTATCGGGCCAGACGTTTAGGACAGCAGATAGAAGTCCATGTGTCACCCACTTCAGTTAGTTAGTTATGAATACACACTGACGTGAGGAACATGAACCCTGTCCCAGACTGCTTATCTCCCTCCCAGGCTGGCCTGTAAGGCTATGCTAATGAGGCTGTTGTATCTGGGTGCTTATGCTGCGTCTTCACACTCAGTGGTTCCCACTGGTCTGAGATATGCTTGTGGTGGTAGCTGGTGGAAAAGGGCCAGCATTACTTGCAGGCACAAAAATGGTCCGCTACATGAGACCAACAACAAATACATGTGACATTTATTTTCATACGTCTGACGATATTTAGATTTATTGAATATTGCTATTCATTGAACATAATATAAAGGTCTGGTATTAAGCAGACTCTTTTATCCAAAGTGATCCTGATGTGGCTGGTAGGCAAACCTTGGTCAGCCACTATAAGTGTATAAAGGGAAAGAATGTCAAATTCTCTGTGCATAGAATCGTGTAGGATCGTGTTGTTTCTGTGGGTGTTAATGGAAGAGAATGCACTTATTGCACATGTAAATATGTGTTAATAGAAGAGTATACCCTTACTGCACGTGTAAATATGTGTTCATGGAAGAGTATGCCCTTATTGCACGTGTAAATATGTGTTCATGAAGAGTATGTCCTTACTGCACGTGTTAATATGTGTTCATGGAAGAGTATGCACTTATTGCACGTGTAAATATGTGTTGTTGTGTTTTTCCGTCTTTCAGCCCATGAAGCTGGGGGAGCGTCTGAACACCCTGCTGCTGAGCATGTGCGAGGACTCGACGCTGACGCGCATGTCTGTGCGCACCACGCAGGACGCCTGCAGTGCACATATCCGCAGCTCCAGTGCAGAGCCCTCTTTCTCTTATGTCCGCAGGCTGGTGCGCCTGGTGCTGGGCAGCCTCTCTCAGGTAGCCCCCCCACCACCTCATCCCCCACCCCCCGTCTGCACTGACAGCAGAGATGCCATATGCCTCACAGATGAGCATACACGGGCTGCAATAAAACAGGTCTTACAAACCAGTTAGGCTAGCTCTCCATACACAGATCAAGACTGATTGATTTGAAGTGAGATACAGTAACTTCTGAAATAAAATGAAGGAATTGGATACACCTCAGCATAAACTCTTTGCTGTTTGTAAAAACCATAGTTTAATTATTAATGAAAACAATATATTGCAAGAAATGTAATTGAATGAAGCCACTGATAAGAGTCAAAAAATGTAACCCAAACCAAAATCCCAAAGCCTGTATGTAGTCCTTACCTTGGTCTCCTGTTTCCCCCTGTGTCATGCTGCCCTTGGGTTGATTGGT